>NW_028261383.1:72446917-72746917 GCF_051295495.1 Thamnophis sirtalis | reverse complement strand
CTGAATAATTAAAATGAATTCATAAGGTAAATCCTATCCTTCAGTTTCACTAAAACTGCACAACACAAGAAAGCTCAAACTTTGCATGATCTTTAAAATACATATATATTCAAATGGATCTCTGCTGTGGAATGTCATCTTAGAATACTATTTTCTAAGATAATGTTGACTTAAAATACCTCACAACTGCAAGAAAAAAAGGTGGTTTAGTTGATTTTCTTTCACCTAACCCTCAAGGAATGAAAATGGTTGCAAGTTTTTAAAAAGGGAGGAAAATGCTGGTGGAGTGCAGAGTGGGAATCATGGATAGATCTTTCAATATCTTAAGATCTAGTTGAACGGAGTGACCCTATTAACAACTTGCCTCCAGAAGTTGTAAATGCTCCAACACTAGAAGTTTTTAAGAAGAGATTGGTTAAATATTTGTCTGAAATGGTATAGGGTTTCCTGCCTAAGCAGGGGGTTGGTATAGGTTTCCTACCTAAGCAGGGGGTTGGACCAAGGTTCCTTTGAACTGTTTATCCTATCCTATCCTATTCATAGCAGAAACATTACAACAGCTTAGCTGTGAATGCCTGGAGCTGTAGTTCCACCACCAGACTTGAAACAGATAACTTGCAGAATAGTCGCCAGTTGCCTCTTGAAAAAGCACCTTTGGAACAACTTGCAGAGTAAAATATCCTGGTAACTTCATGGAAGCATCAATTTTGTTTTCTTGGCAACAGTTCAGAAGTGGTTTGTCATTGCCTTTTCCTATATTTTTTTCTTTAAAAACTTCCTTGTCTTTAGCCTAAAGGTGTCTCATGACTTCCCACTAAATATTAATCCAGTCTAATACTGTTTACTTTTTCAATATCATAGATTAAGTGTTAATGTTCAACTACAGTATGTAATTCTTACAATAGACTGCAACAATACAAAATAAGAGATTCTGAAAATTAATATTATTATTAATTAATAATATTATAGGGTATATTTCCTCACATTGAGACTAGATATGTAACAGAGGAAACGGATGAAAAATGTTGGTTACTAACCTTAGGATAAAAATAAACTGTTGATTATTAAGTTGTGCTTTTCTCATTTAACAAGTGAATGCTAAAATTCTGGGATTGTATTACTGTGATACATAAGCCATTCTTCTTGAGTAAAGCTACTACAGCACATTTTAACTTCATCCGACTTCTAAGGATCCCTTTTATTTCTATATGGTATTTGATACACAGAATCCAAATCCCACTTAAATTAAGGATTACAAATTTCCTGTGGAGAATAGAAACGAACTACAATTCTCCAAAAGGATGGACACTAGAAAATACAGAATGTTAACTGTAATTTCTAATCACAGGAAAAAAAAATCAGAATTTATTTCTTTTACCATTCCTTTCATAGTAAACAATAGATTACAAATACTTATTATCTGGGTCTTCTAGCCTTTCATTTATAGTATTTACAGAGATTTATTCAGAAATAAAGACAAGTTATTTCAGTTTTACCCATTGGTATACAGTATAGAATTTCAGATATGAAACTGTATTTTCAAAAACATGAGCATTTTTCTTTAACTGGACCAGTGAAATACACGTTAAAATGTCCTTGTTGATTAAAAAAGACACAATCTCTACTAATTCATAAAGCATTATCTTCTAAAGAAATGAGATTCATCAAGTTCTACTTGGAGATTTAATGAGAATAATATTATAGATGTCATTTTTAATATATTCTTTGGGAATGTAAGTTTCATTATGGGAATTTATTCAATACAAAAGTAATATATTGCTTGGATTGTGATGGTTTCTGGTAATTAATATTTGAAATATTTTATGCATTACATTGTAAATTTTAAAAAGCACATTGAATCCAATTTCAATAGTAACCTTTTCTGGAAAGTAAACAAATACATTATTGAAAGATGATTATCTACAATCCATTTCCTGGTCACTGACTTCGGGCTCTAAAGGATACAGTTCATCCAGTGCAAGTTCTGAAAGAGCAAACATAGAACGTATAAGATTTTTTTTAAAAAAAACCATATTTATTCAACACTGCTATTATCTACCGTATTTTTGGAGTATAAGACACACCTTCCCCCCCAAAAAAGAGGGTGAAAATTTGGGTGTGCCTTATACACCGAATGGAGCCCCTCCTCCTTGAGGCCAAAACCGTGAGGCATAGAGCAGCAATGGCCTGTGGCAATCCCTGCAACCTGGAACAGCTGATTGGGGGTATTCCCGCAGTCCAATCCACCCACCAATCAGCTGTGCTGAATCAGGCTGCAATAAGTGCTGAAGCTGACCTGGCTGGTCAGGTTTTGCAGCAGCAATCCCATTCAGAAAGCACAGGAACTGATTCAGCAGAATTCAAAATAATAATAATATACATTACCAAAAGCAGGTTTCAAGGTAGCAATAAATACAAGCAAAACACAAGCAGTTTCACTTTCAGTTCTGTGCTAGGTCAGGCTCATTCCTGTCTCCTCCTTGCTCACACAGCAAATTTCAGAGTCCAAATAGCCTTCATTGGCTGACTTAGTTGCTATGCCTATTCATTGGCTGACCTTGTTACCATGTGTCAGCTGAATACCATGGATGCTGGTAGGCAGAGGCAGATTTTTTTTTCTTATTTTCTTCCCACAAAACTAAGGTGCGTCCTATACTCCGAAAAATACAGTAAATTTAGTAGTATTTTAATAGAGTCAAATTCCCGTCCATCATGCAGAGTAATAACTGAAAGATTAGTAAAGCTGAGGTAGGCAACTTGGTGACCTCAAGAAATTGGAATTGCTACCCTCTCCATTCTTTTCAATTAGAATGCAGGTTAGCTTGATGGGGGGAGGGATTCCAGATACCACAGCCAAATTGCTGTGGCCAACTCACTATGGCCAACTTGCCCTGGCCAAATTGTTGCAACCAACTCACCACTGTCAACTCACCATTGGATAAGTTGCCACAGCCAACTTGCCATGGGATAACTCGCTGCAGGCCATTTTTACAATTATATTTAATTATTTAAAATAAATAAAAATTATTTTAATTTTTGCCATTTACATTTCATTCTGTCCCTCGTTTTGCATCCTTTAATAAGTCTATTCTACCTTTTCTTTGATATTAGTGTAACAATTGTCCCGGAGCAAGATGTCCTGTGGTGAGATGGTTATGCCAAGTTGGCCATGGCAAGTTAGCTGTGGTGAGTTGGCTGTGGCGAATTGTCATGGACCTCTTGATGGGAACTGAATAGGCTGCATGTTCCCTCCTGATTATATATATTTGTGAAAACTAATGAACCCCAAAATGTGCATCTTTGCACACTGAAAATACTAGCGTGCCGAAAACACCTTTTATCATTTGTAAGTTTAAGAGACAATTCTGTATTCAATCTGTGACACTTTTATTTACAAAGTGAAGATATGAGAATCATCTCCAAAACCTTCCTAGTCGGCTTAGCCATTATTCAAATGATAGGAAAATGCATAGCTTAGCAGAAGAGCATATTGCTTATAAAAAAGTAGGGTTCAAGTTCAGTCCATAGCAGGCTAAAAACCCCAAGAGACATGCGGTCAGCCTCAAGACAACACTAATTTAGATCAAAAGTGGGCAACATATGATGAATCAGGGATTGCATTCCACACTTTTGAGGACAGAGGTTTGTAGTGTATGTCAGGAGGATGCATAATGGGTGGATCCATGAGTTTCCACTCTGGAAATTAATGAATCTGATATATGTAAATAATGGAATGGGATTTAAAGGTTACATCTATGAAATACACTTTTGTCAATGTAGGCAAGGAAAAATTGCCTAAGGTCAATTTTTGTGTAGGACACAATGTTTTGAGTAGGTACAAAAAGGATTTAAAAGTGTAAGTTTCTTCTCCAAGTCAACAAAAGTGGCTTTCCTAAAACAGGAAAAAAATATGAGTTACTCCCCTCCCAAGTTATAAAATAGCTGGTGTAATATTGGAAAGGAAGATTGGTGGGATACACAATCTAACTCAAAAACAAGGGTAAATTTTACAACAACAATAATACTGCAGAGACCTGGGGATGAAACTATTCCATTAAAAAGCATTCTAATTCATGAGGATAACTAAAAAAAAAGACCTAGTAATCTTGTTTCCTTTTTTGAAAGACTGAAGTTATGAATATCATCTTATTGTCTGGATCTCTATGATGTTTAATAAAATCTACTTGTTTTAGAAACCCTTATAGGATTCTGACTAATATGCTCACATCTACTTCCTTTGCTACCAATCAAAGTAAGGATTTATTCTGCAAGAGAAGTTCCATGGAGCCAAGGTGGGCCTCAGCAGTGATGGTTATCAGTTAAGAACACTAGTGAGGGAAGTGTTTGATTCAAAAGATTTTTAAAAATTCTGAATCCTAGACTGAATAGGAAGTTTGGGAAATTTGCTTTTTAATTATAGCAATCTTGCTTAAGATTTGAGCTACAGCATTTTTCATTTCTCACTTCAAAATGGGAAGAAACAATGTCACCAATTTTCAGCAATTGAAGGCTAGAGAAAAGAGTTTGAGAGGGCCATTACTGAGCTAAATAATTCAATCATCTTATTTGGAAGAATGCAAACTTGTGTGTCTACAAACAAGGAATGCATACAACTCAACAATACTTTATAATGTACCGTATCTTTACAATTTATATTCATATTGATTGTTTTCTGATTGCTTATTTGTACCCTATGACTATCATTAAGTGTTGTACCTTATGATTCTTGATGAATGTATTTTTTTATGTACACTGAGAGCACATGCACCAAAGACAAATTCCTTGTGTGTCCAATCACACTTGACCAATAAAGAATTCTATTCTATTCTATAAGGGGGGACTTTTATCAGCCACATATAAAAGAGTATTTCCTTCCAAAGAGATTCAACTCTGTATTGAATAAAAAAAATCAGTATTAACAAGTAATGGTTTGACCCAAGTAACTTTAGGATAATCTTTAAACTATTCCCATTGCTTTGGAGCCAGTGCACACTTCTGAAATTACAATACTATGTGGGAATGACCCTGAGGAATGAGGATAAGACATCCTTCCAAGGAAACGATCAGACAAGAGGCGGGTGGAAGCCCCCAGTGGCTTCACGGTCAAGGAAGGAAACTTAGGCAGGTCCCGCCCTAATGGATCAGGAAGTGAAAAGAGTTGGTGAGAGATCTATACTTTCAAACTCTGTTTAGGTAGTTATACAATAAAGCAGAATTTCACCATCTGGTCACGTTTCCTGTCTGGTTTAATATAGCCTTACAATAAAGTAGAATTAGCTCATCTGGTCGTGTTTCCTGTCTGTTTTACCTGGGAGGATTGCAGGAATTTAGAGAGGATGTTGTGGGTGCCCTCCCAAAATGGCTGTGAGGGCACAAAGCACCAAGAGGCAAGAGGCAAAAAGCAAAATGCTCCTTACAAAGAAAGCATTCTTGAAAATGAAGACGGTGTCAAACTTCCCATCTATTTTAAAAATTCAAAAGGGGCAGAGTGCCAAGTGAGTGCTAAACAATAAGATCATCTAATGGCTCCATTACAATGGTGCCAGAACCTTTTTTTAAAAGCCACAAGCATACTAGTAGGAAACAAAATGTGTTCCGCAGGAATTTAGGAAAAGTAAACGTTCAATGAAACAGATCCTTTATAATTCTTGGTCTCACACTGCTTCATAATATTCCATTCCATTCAATGTATTTGAAGTACTAGTCCTGGGAAAGAATGTGGCCTTGAAAAGTGTTTCTGATAATTTGATGCCTGTCACTATTGACAAGAGCTGATTAGTTAAAAAACAGCTCTTATGCAAATCTATGACTCAATGAAAATGAGTATAATGTATGTCCATGACACAGCAAACCATGCAGTTACAAACTGTAGAAGCAGCAATGACAATGGACCTAAATAGCACAGGTTTTGTTAACGTAATTCTGCCTCAGTTGCCCTTCTATGCTATATTATGACAGAGAAAATGAATGAATGTTAGAATGCATTTGCATGAACTTGCAGGTGGCAGATCACTGTCTATGTTAGTAGTCACGTGTTTAATGCAAGGAGTCTCACCTTCACAAGCTTTTAAATGCTGCCCTTTTCTCAGGACTGCTGTCACCCCAGACAAGACACCATCATATTGGTGGAGCACTTCTAGGCAATGTTCGTGGAAAAATTTATCTTTCTGGGAGAGACCATGCAGAAGCAAAACAGCATCCCTCAAAAACTGTACAATTTGCTTTTCATGTCCATTGAACACGATTCCTTCCATTTTTCTGATCAAAAGCCATTGTCTATGTAACATTACTATCAGAGCTTTCACTGCCTGCAAGAAAACAGAATACAGTTCTCATAGAGACTGGGGTGTGTACTGTTACATTTATAATTGCTCTCTTTTTGGAATAGTACCATTGTAATACAGACATATGAGATTCTTGTTATAAGAAGACCAAGGTTTGGAGATTACAAAGTATACTTAAGCAATATATCCTGACTGTAAGACTGAACGGGTAACACCGGAGTCATGTTGTTTTTTTCAGGTGAAAAAAAAGCATATAACATATTTTTCGGAGTATAAGACGTACCTTTTTCCTCAAAAAAGAGGCTGAAAATCTGGGTGCGTCTTATACATCGAATACAGCATTTTTTGCCTCCTGAAGCCCCGCCCCTTAACCAAAATGGCCACGCATAGCCTTATGGAGCCTTTCAGAGAGCTCCTGGGGGCTGGGAGGGCAGAAATAAGCAAAAAACAAGCTGTCCCCCCCGCCCCCAGTAGCCCTCTATAAGGTTATGCATGCATTTTTTTTGACAAAAAACAGGCCGTTTTTGCTCATTTTTGGGCCACCATCACCCCAGGAGCACTCTGCAAGCCCCCCCCCCAAGGCTATTCATGCCTTTTATTTGGAAAAAAAACGGGCCTGTTTTTATGAAAAATGGGGAGGTTTGCATAGTGCAAATACCTTTTTTTTTCTTTTGGAAAGCTCTTTAACTGATTGATGAGAATTACATTGATCAAGTGCTGTGCTAGCAGGAACAAAGTTAGGTGTTGCAGATTGTCAGTGATTTCCTTCTCCAGCACATGGATAAATACACCTGGAAATATCTACCTACCTACCTACTCTCTCTCTCTCTCTCCCTACCTCCCTACTGTATTTCTCCCTCTCTCCCTTTCTATCTACCTACCTACTCTCTCTCTTCTTACCTCCCTACTGTATTTCTCCCTCTATCTAGCTACCTACCTACTCTCTTTCTCCCTCCCTACTGTATTTCTACCTCTCTCTCTCCCTTTATTTACCTGCCTACCTACTCTCCCTCCCTACTGTATTTATCTCTCTCTCTATTTCTCCTCTCTCTATCCCTCTCCCTCCCTCCCTATCTACCTACTCTCACTCTCTCTCTACCTACCTACTGTATTTCTCTATCTCTATTTCTCTCTCTCTCTCTATCCTTTTATCTACCTACCCACCTACCTACCTACCTGCCTACCTACCTAACTACTCTCTCTCTCTCCCTACCGACCTACTGTATTTCTCTCTCTTTCTCTCCCTCTCTATCCCTCTATCTACGTACCTACTTTAAATTTGCCTCTTCAAAACCTTTTGGATTATACTCCGGTGCGTCTTATACTCCGAAAAATACAGTAGTATTAAACTATGATCATAAATGGAATTTTCAGTGGCTTACCTCAGAAGTGCACTGGCAATCTATTCCCACAAGTAAAACAGAAGATCTACAACACTGCATACACTTGGTCAGAAAACGGACCGTCTAAGGAAAAATTAACACAAAATACTTTTTAAAATGTTATTTTAAAAGATAAAACATGTAGTATCAAAATAAAGGAAAAGTCTGCATCTCTCTGGTCCCAAACCTACTAAACAAATGTGCTTGAAATAACAGGAGAAAAAGAGGGAGGGAAGATTTTCAAGTAACTGTCCTGAACATCAGGCTTTTAAGTTCAGTTTAACCCCTCATCCTAGCATAACTAATGTATTTTGATTACATTTCCCTATTACGTAAACTTGGTTCCAGCCATGCTCAGAAAAAAAGTTAATTCCATCCCACCCCCAAAGCTGAACCATAGCTCAGATATCTTTGGAAGCTTAGAAACTGATACAAATGTATGGTTTTCAGTTGGAAGACAAGATAAAGATAAACTTGTATTTTTATAATATGATTATATCAAAAGCTCAAATCCTGCATTTAATCTCTCCTGTTCAAAGAACTGTCTTTTTATTAACCTTTAAACATGCAATATACTTTTACCTCTTGTTCCAACTGCAGCCAAAGCTCTTCAGATGCTAATTTATCAGGGCGTGATGTGATGTACATGTATAATGCCAAAAGTAGGCAAGTTTCTGTGAAAAGAATGAAGTATAACTTGTCAACATTATCATTTATGTGCTGCAATGTCTTAAAAACTATCATGCTCTTTTGAATACAGTGTGGTCCTCATTTTCTATATGACAAAAAATTAAACACTATGGTTTAAATTCATTTCAAAATGGACTCCAGGTGTTTCCCTCAGAAGAGGGAAACGTTATTACCTTCAAAGGGATGCCCTCCTGGTGTTGGAAACAAGTCCCTTAATCCTTACCACTGTTGAGGGTTAGGTTGCTTACTCCTAATATAGAGCACTTTTGAAATAAGCATTTCAGCCATAATTTCCCTAATTTCATCTATCTGACTGTATCTGTAACCTCTTCTTCCTCACTCCACTTGAATGTGTCAATTGTTCAAAAATATTATGGGCAAAGGAGCTGGGTTGCACCAGTGGTCCTGTACCACAGTAAACCATCTGGGCAGAAATTATAACTCTCTATCTTGGCTGTCCTGTCATAAGTACATGACCACTTCAGCACTTTTAGATTTTACACACAGTTTTTCTCCCAGATGGACTGAAAGCAAGATAATTTGCTTAGACGCCTAAATGTCCAAGAATATAGTAAAATATTTAAAACATAAATCCTGGCGACAAAGTATATATTCTCTTCTTGCAAACTGATTTTAGCCATTTACTTACATTTAACTTTATTTCACAGAATGATACATTCCACCAGTCACAGAGACCCAAAATTTTGCTAAGTATCAAAAGATTTTAAAATAAACAGGGAAATAGACAAATCCTCAAGCAAACAACACCCAAACTTTGGGACCATATTTTAAAATGGTCATTTGCCTTATGAATTTAGTTGATGTCTATGGAGATTCTTAGTCATCCAGGTCATGGTTGTTCCGAAGATGTTTTATCAAGATGCAACTGGACTTTCAGTGTTTTATTAACACAGTAGGATGGCTAAGATGTTCTCTTCCTTACCTGAACGTGAACAGAACCGAGCAGCCAGCTCCGGATGCTCAGCAAGCAAACTTAACATCCTAACAGTAAGAAGGACAGCAAACAAGGGAGTTTCAGAAGATATGCAGCGAAGCAGGATCTGTGACTGGCTATTGAACAAGCACTGAAAGCTTTATAGAAAAACAGAAGAAAATGCCATTCAGTGTCTGATTTTTCCAGCAGTTGATTCATATTGAGCAATCAAAATTAACCATGAAGAGAATAGAACAGACCTGAAGCACTTCAGATCCAAAGATGCTTCATAAGGACATGTAGGTCACACACCATACCTGTTGGCCCTGCTTTAAATCAGCTCCCCCCCCCCCCTAGGCTCACACAAGGTGCTTCAGCTTGGGTGTGCTGTCAGCATAACTTTGCTCCAAATATTTCGCAATAATGCTTAGAAGATACAGAACAGCCTGAGTGACCTCCAGACGTGATGGCTTTGATTCCCCAAGTTCTCAGCAATGGATAGCACTGGCTGCCAATTTGTAGAGCTGAAGCCACACATCTGGAGGATGCCCAGATTGGGAGAGGCTGTTTTAGAACCCAGAACAAAACAATCAACCTGCGTATTTTTAATCAAATGAGTTATGTCATGTGAGAATGCCATGAAACAAAATTATTTAAAAATAAAAGTGGGATTGAATTTAAGCTATGCTTTTACCTTATTAATAAGTCAACTGTTGACTTTTCAGCTAATTTCACCAAAACCTTTAGGCACTGATTTGCGATATGGCACTTCTGGCATCCTGCTGATGTTACACACAAGGTTAAGATTTGTAGTAGCTTTTTAAACAAAGGATGCTGAGATTTGTCCAAACTGGCAACCTCTAATTCTGGGAGGGTTTCCTGAAGATTATCTGTATCCTGTTTACTGCAAGCCACACTCTCATTCTTCTCAGAAATGTCTGTAGCTCCTGGATTACCATCTGCTTTTGTATCATGGGACAGAAGGGAATTAATAACTTCCCAGCTATAAAACACCAAATAGTAAAGAATGCCCAGTGACACGAGTGCATATTCTTCAAGAGTGGATAAAGCTTCCTCTGCGCTTGAAGCTGCACCTGAAGATGTCCTCGAGGAACAAGTAGACTGATTTCCAGAAGAAATGCTCCCAATCTTCGTCATTGACAAGAGGACTTGGATATAGGCACCAATGTGAAGTTCCAGGAGGGGGAGAAGATGAACTGCTCCAGGAATTTTAAAGCACTTAAGATGGGGCACGTCTCTTCTGTTTTGTTGTCCTTCCAGAGAGCTTCCAGCTGCAGCAATCAAATTCAATCCAGTTAAGGCAAGTTTTTGAGTAGTTCTCAATGAAATCTCACCTTCCTGAGGGCTTGAAGTCTTGTTACTGAATGTTGGTGTAGGTCCTCTAAGAAAACAAGAGGGGGTAAAGTAAGTACCGTTTGTGATGTTCTGTGCATCTTCTGAAACTAGAACACATATCATGCTCCAGGCAAATGGGCTCAACGACATTACTGCCACTTTTTGCAAAGGAAATTAAGAATATACTGTTAGGAGAGTTTGTCTTAATTTAATATTCTTTCTCATACAGAAAGTGCTGTAAATTAGTCTCCACATAAGCATTATGGTTGTCGCTGTTTGTGAAGAGGGAGTCACCAACATGATTGCCAATGTCCGGTGATGCATAAGGCAAGAGAAGGAGGAGGAGGTGGTAGAGAGAAAGAGAATGTGTGTCTTTAATTTGTAAGATACATTAAGGATACAAATTATATCTTCTATTAGAATTAACTAGGAAGAATTAGGATTTCTTACAATTCATCTGGACCAGCAGGTCTGGTAAATATGCTATGGTTAGCATCAATAGGGCAAAGATAGAAAATATATAAAACGTTATGCCACTAGAGGCACACTTTAATCAGCAGAGAGGACAAAAAATGAATGGATATTTGTCAAAAAAAGCCAAACCCCAAACCCTTCAGATTTACTTTGAGTAATTAAATCCCTCAAGTTCTGTTCCTGACTACTATGCTAGAATAAAATTCCACCAAAGAGAAAAAAAAAAGTTTAACATTCTCAGTAGAGCAAGATCAGGCTTACATCCTAGATTCACCCAATCAAGTTATCTAAAAACAATGAGAAAAGGTAAAGCCGCTTCCATCTGATAAAATCCTGTCCCAAGATATCCACCCATCTGTTTCAGCAATCTGATTTCTTCCTGTTTCAGAAAAGATGAACATGGCAAACCTACACACTGAAAGAAGCAGACTGCATAGCAGATCCAGACCAAACTTCAGTGTTGCTGCTAAGAAGGTTGCAGATTCCTAACGATGATCCTGGAACAAGGGGCTGCTTCATTAGTGCATTTAGTAAAAGGGAACCTACAATAGATAAATCCAAGGCTGAAGACACACACTGAAGCAAGATACAGAGGGTATTTAACAATAATATACTTTGCTTAATTTTAGCTTGGTGCATTGTTACTTTGCATTATGTGAGAAACATTGCTGCTACGTCTTATGCAAGAATCCTGATTAAAATCCTGGCTTGGGGAAGTAAAAAACTTAATCATTATTATATTTAATCATTATATAAATTCTTATAGCAAAATATTGTCTTCCTCCCCATCGTATGCCCAAGTTAATGTATTTTCTTCTTTTGCATTTACTTATTTGGTACATTTTATAGTGATGCTCACTATCCCTGAGTAAAGAAATTCCATATGATTTAAAGTTGTGGCATTTGGGTTGGTGTGTGAGAATAAATACAATTAGCTTGCATTCAGAAGAGGGCGCAGTGCTTATGAAAAGAAGCAGGTTCAGACACCATCCACACTTCTTTTCTGGATGTTAGCTGAAACATTTACAAGGTGCCAAGTGAAAAATCCTGAGCTGGACTCAGTACTACCTCACATAATATAAGCAAGACTTGGAAAAATGCTAAAGTTAAAGCAGCAATACTACTCTAACTCATAAATGTAATTAGGGTTGTTTAGTTCTAACTGAAAATTCAAATTTATTAAAAAATACTTTTTTTTCCAATTTCTGGTTTCATCCTTTAGAAAGCTGATTAGGGATTAGTCAAGCAGATATTTATTAACCAACACTAACAGATGATTATGCCAAAATATCCTAAAACCTACATATATGGTAATTAGGAAAATCTTGAACCACTTAGTTCAAAATGTGTATCAATAGAAATATGTTAATATAGTCAGAACAGCTGATGCTAATATTAAGCTCAACATGTTTACACTTAAAGTTAAAGTAACTTGCTTTTCCTTATTTTTTATATACTTTAATTTGTAAGGTGCTAAGCAGAAAACATTCTCGGAAAGAGTGTATTCAGAATCTAGAATATGAAAGTAAAGAATTTTTATAGTCTCCACTTCACTATTGACTTTGGAAAAAATTCATTTCCACTGCAGAACAAAAATACAATAGTACATTTATTAATAAATTAAAGAATGATAGCAGATCCACCATGATTTTTTTTACTTTATTTGCCCAAACCCTCTCGTCCATCTCCCTCCATATAGTATAGTTGAAATTAATATTAAAATAGCCTATGATTTTAATTCATACAGGTTTCTAATTGTAGTAAATAAATAAATAGTCACAAGATCTCTTATTTAAATTTACCTGGTCTCTGAGGACAGCTGAAACTTTTTTCTTGCTTCACTGGCTCAGTTACGAGGACATTTGTTTTGCTGTCTAGATAGAAAAATCCAATAAATCAAACAGTATTGGTTTTTAGCCTATTCTATGTTGCCCTTCTAGCACAATGCAATCTGTTTTTGGGATTGACTTAACTGATACAGGTTTGAAATGCATTTTCAATTTCATAACATAAACAGGGCAAAACACTGCAACTACCTTGTTTCCCTGAAAATAAGACCCAGCCAGAAAATAAGCCCTAGCATGATTTTTAGGATGCTCATAAGACCTACCCCCAAAATAAGCCTGTTAAGATTTGTTAGCCAGAGAGGCGCATTTAGTGCCATATTTCCCAGAAAATAAGCCATAATCCATCTTTTGGAGCAAACATTAATATAAGACCCGGTCTTATTTTGGGAGAAACACAGTACTGCATTTCAGAACCATATAATGGCCGCAATTAGGAGAATCAAGTTGCATAGTCATGGAATCCCAGAAGTTATCATCAGAAATCTTTTTAGAAAAAGACCAGTAACTGCTTCACAACTTTCCTTAATGCCTATGCAGATTAAGCTTGACCCTATTCACTGAAATCCAGCAAAATTACTATTTTCTTAAATGAGGAAAAGTTATATACAGTAAAATACTAATTTAATGGACCAACTAGGGAAAGAATGTCTGCTATTCCTAACTGCTCATTAAATCAGAGGGTACATCCATTTTGCCAAGATCCAGCAGTGGGCAGGTGTTAAGACAATTGGTTCTTTGAGGCAATAAATACACCAGTAAGGAGATTTCAAGCTTTATTCTTTAACTGTAGCAGGCAATTTAACCAGAAACTCAAGAAAGCATAACCTACCAAACAAAATAATCTCCCTTCAACTGCACCTGTCAAGCAATGGAGATATCCCAAGACTCTGGGTGCCCATGGTGAGCACTCAAACCTGTGCAGAGGCTCAGAGTTTTAATCGATTTTTAAAATTAAAATCTAGCTCCAAGGCTTTGTGGCCCTGCTTCCATGGCCATGAGACAGCAAGACCTAATTTTGACTCAGTATTTGTGAGTGGGTGCGTGCATAACTCAAGGATGGGAATGAATGCATGATGAACTTTCCAGATAAGGAAAGCTTTGCAGCTGTGTGAAAATTTCCCCCTCCCCTTTTCCTTTATTCAGCAAGCAAGAGTGAAGAATAAACAGGTTTGTTCAGAATGAGCTCTAAACTTCTAGAATGTTTTTAATCTGCAGGAGAAATCAAAATACGACACTAAGCTCTTTAAAATACAATGGCCTTCCGCATTGCTACAATATCATCCCCAATGCTGTTGTTACACAAATTATATCAATTGTATAATGACACCATTATACAAATACCATAAAATGATGTGAATACCACAGGAATTTTGTTCCCTGCATTAGAGCTACCAAGCTCCACACAGCTGGGCAAGAACAAAGGAGCAGGAACTATATAGATTTCAGTGAGATATTGCTAATGGGCAGTGGTGGGTTTCAAAAATTGTTCGAACCTACTCTGTGGGTGTGGCCTCCTTTGTGGGAGTGGCTTGCCACCCATGTGACCGGATGGGAGTGGCTTACCGCCCATGTGACCGGATACGAAGATGCCGACGACACTTGTCAGAACCACCTTAAATTACCTCACACACAGCACTGGCATGCATAAGAATATGATGTAAACTTGTTTTTTAAAAGGCATCTTTGGTTTGCATTAAAACAACTTCAACACACGGAATGTTCTGATTGCACCACAAACGCAGTAGTCATCCTTACCTTTCACAGAGGCACTGAGTTTTATAAATATGAGGATGATAGTGTAGAATAATCATATCCAAGGACCAGTGGTGGGTTTCAAAAAATTTTGGAACCTCTTCTGTAGGTGTGGCCTGCTTTCCGGGTCCACTGGTGGAACCTCTTCTAACTGGTTCGGTAGATTTGAGGAACCGGTTCTAACAAATAGGTGCGAACTGGTAGGAACCCACCTCTGCTAATGGGTAAATATAGAATCTTGGAATTTCCCTATACATAAGAGGAATTTCCCAACTGCATCAGTTAATTATGATGAATTCTCTTAATGATTTGAAACGTTTATACTTTGATTTCTTTCTCCAGCTAAATTGTTATTTATGAGATAAATTACTAACTTGCTCATTTTCTCTTGGTGGTTTCTGTGCTCTCTTCCAGTCTCTCCCCCCCTCCAATTTCTTTCTCAAACTTCTTACAATCACCCACAAACGCAATGCTAAATTAAGATTTACTGTTCCACCCTCACCACCATCAAATAAAAGTTCACCAAAAATCTACCTACCACTATTTTGCTGAGGAGTTTGGACATGGGATTGAGTCCTGGAGCAAGATGGTATTGGTAATATCTGAGATCCAAAAGACTCTTCTGTGGGGTAACTTTTTTTTTCAACATGAGTATATTTTTCAATTTTCATACGGTTCGAGGGGCTTTTCTTAGGACTAAAAAGTAAAAAGTCTGAATTAACTGCGTAGAGGCATTTCATTTTGAAACTTTAAAGGTTTTCCCCCCCAAAAAATATAATTAAACATTTATAATTAATTATATTTCCCAATGAAAGAATCTGAATAATAATTTGGGCATTCATAATAGAGTAAATAAAAAGGCAATCTCTTCATATTGGCATATCCTCCAAGCATAAGAGCAGCAACCTGTGCATTCAAACTCTAAAAATAAATTCTGAGGAGTTTTATTCTATGTGTTCAATTATAGTGTCTGTTCTATAGCTTGTAAAAGAACTGTTCTGCAATTCATTATTTTCAAATTCCATCTTATTTTGTACCTGGTATATGAAACAGGGGTCACAGGTTTAATCCTTTCACAATTCAAAATCTTTGTTCTCAGCTCATTCATTTCAGCATCTCTGAACTGTAGCTCAGATTGCAGTGACTGTAACTAAAAGAGCAAAGAATTAGACATTTCAAATTCCACTGAGCACAAAAAACAATACGCAACTATGAAACATGCCTGCAAATCTTTCCTCACTTTCACTTATACTTTTGCTCCATTCAGTTACCCCCAAATCAATGATAATGGCTTTTTCATCAAAACATTTTTTTAAAGTACCGTATTTTCGGAATATAAGACGCACCTTTCCCCCCTAAAAGAGGGTGAAAATTTGGGTGCGTCTTATACACTGAATGTCGACCCACCCACCGTCCCCCACCCTTTGGCCTCTGCCTCCCAGCAATTTACCTGTTTGCAGCAAACGGGGGCTTGCGGAGGCTTCAATAAGCTATAGCAAACCCTGCAGCCTGTAACAGCTGATGATCGTGGGAATTTGAAAGTGAAACTTGCTGTTTGCTCCACCTGGCAAATTGCTGGGAGACAGATTTTTTTTCCTTGTGCTAATCAGGCTGTTTGCTGCAAGGAGGTAAGTCGACGACTATAAATGCCTATAGAATGTTCAAATTATTAGACTTATTTTTTAAAGACTGCTTTATTATTATTCTACACTACTTAACAAAATGAAGAAGCTTTTTTAAATAAATGCTTGATCTGAAGAGGCCAAGTGCTATTGTTTTAAAAAGTTCTATTCTTTTAAATAGCAGAGAATAACTATACTTCCAGAAAGCACATCAATTTTAACAGCATCTGTATAAGTATAGTCTGAAATATAACACTACAAACAGTGTATATTGTCTGTACTGTTTGTTGCAAGGAGGTAAATTGCTGAGAGGCAGAGGGAGATATTTTTCCCTTGTTTTCCTCCCCAAAATCTAGGTGCGTCTTATACTTCGGAGCGTCTTATACTCCAAAAAATATGGTATGTTCTGCCATTCTGAGAAAACACTAGTATTCCCAGGCAAATGCTACGTAGTATTTACAAACATAATAAAAAGTTTGTCTCTTAAAAGCATAAATATTTTGTTCTTTCCGCACACATGCACAAAAAAGAGAGTTGTAGTTGTAGTTGAGAGACAGCAGAAGCAATTATTATAGCAATTTAGCTAAAAATATTGTGGAAATTATTCATTTTCAGCGTAATAGTACAGAGTGCTTGTACAATCATCTTGTTTTAAACTCCAAGAGGAACAAGTATGCTTGAGATAAGATGTACCAAAAGCTTAACAAGTATAGTAAGACATTTGGCTTATATTTTACATTTACATATGTAGAAAGGTTTTTAAAAAATATTTCCTTACTATTAGAATTCCATACAGGGCAATTAACTTCATACATACATACATACATACATACATACATACATACATACATACATACATACATACATAAGGAGGATGCGTGAATATATTACTTAGCTATGAAAAACAACAACCAAACACACATAATCAGCCTGCATTCCTCTGACTGCTGGAAGTCTCCCAGAGCACTTTTGGCTTTATGACATTTCCCTCTAGGGGGTCTGAAACTGAACAGCAGCACTGACATCAGAGAAGCAAATCTGACTTTTGAAATCCCCCTTGCAGAGCTTTGGAATAACATTAACGTCAGCAAAACCAAAAGGAGCTAGTCTGGAATGGACGAGAGGCATTCCAGCAAGAGACATGGTTCCAAATTCCTTCTAGACATGAGATAAGGCTTCCACTTTGGCTGGTGCTCAATGCCAGGCCCTAATCCTTCAGCAGAATAATCCCCCCCCCCCCTTTCAACTGAAGGGCTGCTTTCAATAAATAAGTGAAGAAATAAGATCAGCCAGAGTGGAAACAGAACATCAAACAGTTTGCCACTTGCACACATTTTTCCCCCCAATGTATCCTTGAGTTACTCTTGACTCTTGGAAACTGTCTATAAAAGTCCCTGCAGTTTTCTTGGCAAGATTTTAAAAATGGTTTACCCTTGCCTTCTTCCTAGGGATGAGAGAGGTTCAAGGCCACCATTCAGGATCACAACAATTCTGACCTAATGTTTTTTATCCTCTACACTGGTTTTCATTTGTCCTTTTACAACATTGGAAAAAATAGTTTGCATGCCATTGCTCATCGGCAAATGGGCCAGTAAGATTATTTTGGCTGATTATTTTCAGCAATAAAATATGTATGACTAAAAAAGCATCTATGATTAAAAGTCATTCCAAAAAAGAAAAAAAGAAGTTTCAACAAAGGACTTCTTAATGCAGTTTATATTGGTCATTTATTGAATGGTACCTTTTTGGAGAATTCCTTTTCTTTTTCATTTAAATACTGAGTCTTTTCTCTTTCCAGTAATATGTATGATTTCCGCTGATCCTCCACAGTAGATTCCATCTGCTGCATTGAATCCCGCAAAATTTTTATTTCTCCATTTTTAATAAGGATTTCATCCTGCATTTCTTTCAACTGCAAATTCACAAGAATTTAAAAACCAATGTAATTAAACTATTTGCAGATGAAATGTTAATTTTTTTCAAAATCCTAATAGAAAAATAACTTAATTGTAAATTGAGTTGTTTTTCATGCAATGAAAACAATTAGACATTAGCTCTGATTAATGTATTATTATACAATAATACATTCTGACAAAGATATCATACAGATAGCTTCAATATTTTGTATCAATTCAGATGAATTTGGGTATTTGCAAATAATTATAAAAGGTTGAGATCAATTCAAGAAATGCAATTATGACTACTTTAGCCATAAGATTAAAATAGAAAAACAATAGTTTTAATTATCAATGTTTAGTCAAATAACAGCATTAAAAATTCTTTCTAAAACTACTCTTTTTTTCAAACATATTGAAGTTATGCTATTTTATTTCACAGATGGCAACCAGCTTTTTTTATTTATGAAACTATAACTCTAAATAGCCCTGAAACTCCTTGGAGTTCTGCTATCCAAATATTTAACCAGGCCCAATCATGGTTAGCTTTCAAGCCCAGAAAGTTGGCAAATGTTGGCAATTGTTGAGGCATAAAATCTAGTCTTCCTTATATTAACAATATTTGTCCTAATAAATTTACTTCCTTTTGAATAATTATTATTTTGGACAAAAACCAATAAGGATTTTAAAAATCCATATTGCATCACAGATATATACTGTATTTTTTGCTCCATAAGATGCTCCGGACGATAAGACACACCTAGCTTTTGGGGCAGAAAACAAGAAAACAAAAAATCTGCCTCTGCCTCCCAGCCCCAGCATGTGGTTCGTCCAAGCTGCGCTTCACTGCACCCACCACCTGTTAGCTGACTGACAGCTGGATCCCAGCCTCCAGTAGCCCTGCCAATCAGCAGGCTGGCTGACCAGAAATGGTGGTATTGCTTCCTCCTCTGTCTGCTGCCTCCACCAGGGAATGCTGGACCTTCACCAGCATTCCCTGATTATCACTGCTCACTGATCAGCAGTTGGATCGGCCTCCCAGAATCCCTCCGATCAGTTGTTCCAGGTAGCAGAGATTGCCGCTTCCTGTCACTCATTGCAATCAGCGGTATTCTGGGAGGCCAATCCAACTACCAATAGGCGGCTGTTTGCCGCTGCTGCCTGTCATCACTACTGCACCAACCGGCTGCAATTACAGCCCTGTCTGTGACGCAATATTCATTCCATAAGACACAAAGACATTTCCTCTCACTTTTTGGGGGGTCTTACATTGCAAAAAATACGGTAATACGGTTTGTATGAGTACATGGCCGCTCTGCTGTTCATTAAATCAGCACATTTTCAATCACTCATAAATTACATATATGTTTGAATATTTGTAAACACACACATATATATAATTTTCTTATCTAATTGTCCCTTTTTAACTATGCAATCATTTTAAAACTATACATGCTTCAGTTTCTGTTATGTCTAGGTTACAATTCTATACAATTAGCTCAAGTGCCACTGAATGTTATGAAGCTTTCTCCTGAATAACATGTATGTAACATGGTCAAAAATACAAAGAAGCTGATTCAAAAAGTTTCAGGACTAGAATTTAATTCCTGGTTACATTCCAAAAAGCATGAACAAGTTGCATCTCACCTTTTTCATGGCCTCCTTGTATTGTGCTTGGAGTGTTTCAAGTTTAAATATTTCTTTAAGTTTCATTTCTTCTACCGGTATGCTGTTTTCTGTAGATAGAAATTAATCTAGTAGTGTGATTTTAGTAAAGGGCTAGATAAATTTTTAGTCCATTTTTTTACTTTTGTTTCTTAAGGGTGGAAAAAGGAATGGAAAACT
Organism: Thamnophis sirtalis; assembly: GCF_051295495.1. Classification (NCBI taxonomy): domain Eukaryota; kingdom Metazoa; phylum Chordata; class Lepidosauria; order Squamata; family Natricidae; genus Thamnophis; species Thamnophis sirtalis. The sequence continues at coordinate 72,726,836 of NW_028261383.1, read as the reverse complement.
TACAAACTACTTGAAAGTGAATCTTTAAAAAAAATCTCCCAAATCCCCAGTGCTATTTTAGACTCAATTTCAGATGTTTTTTTCAGAAGAGTTAAAATCAGGGACCTGGAAACATTGTGTTTCTCAAGAACTTCCAACTCCCATCCCATTCTAATAACCCCTATAAACTTTGCAGCTGGAATGAGAAAAGGTCATTCTGATCTGATTTGGAATGGGAATCAGAGCAGTTAAATGTTTCCACTATGATCTCAAGTTTGAATTAAAAAATCAGTGTCAAATTCTGGTTATTTAACTATCACAATTCAGCAATATGGTCTCAGAGTGGTAATAGGCAGTTACATGTGGCTAACAGAGTCTTATAACTATGCCGTCTTTATAAATATTGAGGTTTTTTAATTTAACAACTTTAATTTTAAACCAAAGACAAATAGGCAAAAGCAGATAATCATAAGTTTTACCATGGTTATATCTTCTCGCTAGGAAAATGGAAGATAATTTTAATAGCAAGCAATTCCATCCTATCTAGTTATACGGACAAGTTTTTTTTTAACTGCCTCTTACTGATTTCTGTATTTATTGTGTACATACCAAATGGTTTTGTTTCAGTTGTTAGAGTAATATTCCATTGATCAGGTGTTTTGAATTGATTGATGCTATTCGGAAAAACAGGCAACTGAGCATTTTGCTCCGTTTTCAACAAATTTGTTTCTGAAGAAACATCTAGTGTCAATGCCTGGGAAGAAATAATGTCTATCTCCTTCAAGTCATCTACTGTAAAATCATCATTATCCCCAAATGGATCTTCCGTTTCTTTACATTTGGATGAAACAACACTTTTGTAACGCTTGTTTGGTGGTAAGCCTTCACCATGATTTCCAATATTATTATGGCTTATAGATCTCTGGAGAGGTGAAGTAATTTTTGTCTGATCAACATCATATAATATGGAGCTGTTTCTCTTCTTATTTCCAAAGAAGTTATTCACTGACATTTTCTATTAACAAAGGCCTGGCAAATAGAAAAATAAGTAAAGAGTTCAACCAAATGTTAATAATGAAGAAACATAAGAGATCAGCAGAGCAACACAAACAAACTATATTAGGATCTCATTCACCTATTTTCTAGGATCTGATTATTTGAAAATCAATGCATGCATCTTTACCACATGCATCAAATAAAAACTTCAAGTTTACTGGAAGGCCCAATGATTTGTCCAACCCATAAAAACAATGGAAGAAAAAAATCAAGAATTTAAACATAATTATATTCAGACAACAATCCTATGCATGTTTACCTGGGAATAAATCCAACTGAACTCAGAAGAGCTTATTTTGGAATAGATATCCACAGGATTGCACTTTAAGCCATTTATATTCCAGAGAAAAGCTGTAAAATTTGATTACATAAACTTCTTAGAGCAGCGGTTCCTAAAATAAAGAATTTGGATTTAATAATACATATTACAACAACCTTTTCTCAACTGAGGGTTTTGTGAAACCCTAGGATTTCATGAGAAGTCTCTTAATCAGTGTTGGCAAATCTTTTTGGAACGGGAGCACAAGAACACACATGGAGGAGCACCAAAAACCGGAAGAGCAGTTCCCCGGTGCACACTGGAAAGCTGATCTTCTGGTTTCCGGCATGTGCTTGCACGCCAGGGAGCTGATCTTCCGATTTCTGGTGCTCCCCTGTGTGTGAAGACCAACCGGCCAGCCTGCATGTGAGTACCGGAACCCAGAAGAGCAAAGGGCAACAGCTGGCGTGCCCAGAGAGATGGCTGGGCATGCCATTTCTGGCACGCGTGCCAAAGGTTCACCATCGTGGCTATAGATATTCCATGAGCAATCATGATTTTTTTAAAAAATAGTTCTGAATTCTGGGCACTGTAAGTATAATGTTTATGCACTTGGGGGGGTGGGGGTTCACTGAGATTTAAATATTCGGAAAAGGTTGAGAAAGGCTGGTCTAGTAAATAGGCAAGAGCCAAAAAGATGCTTAAGCACTTCATAACTCAATGCTACACATTTTTATTGAGAAATAATCCCAAGTTCAATAGTATTCACTGTAGAGTAAGAATGCTTTTAAAAGATGATACAGGAGAATTATTTTCACATGTAACACATTATTTAACCAGATGCCAACCTAGACTCTCTGTTACTCAAATTATATGTTGGCTTTAACTTTCCAGTTATGAAAACTTAATAATAATTACATTTATACTAAAACTCACCTTGTCATGTTTCTTCTTCTATCTTGAAGGTTTTATCTATGTAAAAACCACCCTAAGCTATAACAAAATTTGCCTGAAAAGTATATTTACAAATAACTAACTGATCGTTAACTTAAGCCCGATTTATCACGACGTTTTCCAGGTTCTTATGCCTGATTGAATCATAAGAGAGCCACAGCGGCGTGAATCCCACATCCACCAAGTTTATTGCTGCGTTTATCATCACAGACATCTACCATTTTTTCACTTCATAATTTCGGATATCTAAGGTGCATATTCGGTTTTTCTTATCTCAAAGAAGCGAGAAGCGGCTTGGGGAGAAAAGAGGGGTTACCTCCTCCACTATCTAAAGGCATTAAAAGCAGGGAGCAAGCAGGAATTCCCCGGGGTGCCTCTGAGAAAGCGTACCGAGCGCCACGCTTCCGGCCCCAGCGCGGAAACGGCTTCCTGTTCTCCTACAATGCCGCATCCTCTCCGTCAAGGTCTGTCCTTCCGTCTCGTCTCGTCTCCTCCTCAGTCGTTCCGCAATTTGGTCATAAGAAAGCCCGGCAGCCAAACTCCGTCGAACAGCACTGCGAGAAAAGGGGTGGGATGGTGGTGAGGAATATGCTTTCCGAGCGTCCCCCAAACAGGGCGGGTAATATATCGATCACGCCCCCAACCCCCGCCGACCAGTCGCTAGCTGACTTCCCACCAATGACAGCCCCGGCGCCCTTAAGATCTGATCGGCTTTTCGGAAAAGTCGCGGCAGCGTCAAAATATGAAACACCGAAGAAGGGAAGAAGGGAGGAGGGGGAGTTGGGCCAGGGTTTATTTGTGTGTGTGTGCGGGGGATTATTTCCGAACAGGCTGTCTTCCTTATTATTTATGATTTACTTCATCACTTTCTGGCTAGCGCGGTAAAAATAACAAATTCTCCTAAGGGTGTATGTCGAAATCCAGGACTTTTAGGTTTCAGCCAATACATTTCCGCCTCCCACAATCAAGTGAAAAGGAGCAGCCCTCACAGTCAATGGTTCTTCAGATCTGAAAAGGGCATTAAAGTAGAAATACAATTTGATTGCTATGTATCTTCTGTGTTTACATAGCAGCTTCCAATTTAAACTAATGCTGCAATAAAGTCATATCACAGCACCGCAAAAGATGTTCAATTAATGAAGAAAATAAATGATAAACTACCAGCCACAGTCAGAAATTCCCATGGTTTTTTTTTTTAATATCCATTAAAAAGACGACCATATATTCTTTAAATTGCTTTGGACCTCACTCAATAGGATTGTAAATAACTAATGGTCAATTTAAGAAATCAATAAGAAATAATTTCTAAAAATTTGAAACAACATACCACACTCAGAGCATGCCTTCAACAACATACAACCATAAACAACAAGATTTATCCAATAGCCTAACCCAAATGCTCAGGCAAGAACAAAGTCCTCAATGTCTTATGAAAAGCCAGCATGGTGAGATCTAGGACAGGCCTGGTGACAGAAAAGAAAATGTTTAACAGAGAGAACCTGGACCCCACCCTATCAGATCTCGTAGGATGATGAACAGAAATGGTTGCAGACAGGCATTCTTAGATAACCTCTATGCCACAAAGAGTTTTTAGATGACAATTAACACCTTGAATAGCACTTAAAAGACCACTGGGAGTTCAAATAAAACTAATATACCAATACACATCCATAACTACTCACACCACTGCAACTTCCAAATTGTCTTCAAGGTCAGCCTATATAAAGCACACTGCAATTTGGATGGGAGTGACCAAAGCAAGAGTGACAATAAGTAGAGCCTACTGATATAGGAATTGGCATGTAAGATAAGGCCGCCTGTTCATAGATACGCCTCAAGCAATAACTGAAAGTCTAGGAGGATCACCAATTTGGTTACCACCTTTCTCTGTGCTATCCCACTGAGAAACAAAAGTAAGAGCCGAGGTGGCGCAGTGGTTAGAGTGCAGTACTGCAGCCACTTCAACTGACTGTTAGCTGCAGTTCGGCGGTTCAAATCTCACCGGCTCAGGGTTGACTCAGCCTTCCATCCTTCCGAGGTGGGTAAAATGAGGACCCAGACTGTGGGGGCAATATGCTGACTCTGTAAACCGCTTAGAGAGGGCTGAAAGCCCTATGAAGCGGTATATAACTGCTATTGCTATATTAAATCCTCAGATTTATCAGGATCCATGAAAACATCCGTATGCTCTCTTTATTTGCATAAAACAAACAGGTATGGTGAAGTTATATTCATATAATACACCTGTCCATAGTTAACTGAATCTTGTTTTATTTAACCGATTTTTCTGGATGCACACAACACTAGGAACAATAATCTAATTGCAAAGTGAGATATTGCGCAACATATTCAAAATGATTGGATAGACTGTGGTTGAGTATATTATGCAAATATAGTTCGTTCAAAACCTGTAGTGTAATCATTTTCCAATCTATCCTCCATCTGAGGTATACAAGGTTTATTACTGGACAGTTATCATACTATGGATTATGTCACTTTCAGGTTATCTGAAATTAGAGGAGAAAGTTATTTAAGGATAGCTCTCTTTTCTATTCTCTTGCTACTCTAAATGGCAGTTTTTCATAAAATATTATGGTCTATGCAAGGTAAATAACATTATATCTCTGATACTAATGAGCCCATATAGTGTGCACTAAGCTTGGTATATCTTAACTGCTTTTAAAAAAAGATTAGAAAAGATAAACAATGGAGAAATAGCATACTATACAAAAAGAATAAATCTCTAGGTAAAGTTAAAAGTCTTTCTTGTTAAACTCTACTGTGACTTCATGCATTCATACATTCTTATAATTTTCTTGGCAACAATACAGGATATTTGGCTCTTTCCATTTTAAAAAATTTCCTCACATATATACCTGCATGTCCAGTCCGCTATTTAAATATTAAGTAGCATGGCTAAAAATCTACTTATTTTTTTGAGATCAAGTGAAGTTGTCTACATCGTATTACCTACCTGACCATCAATCTTGTTTATTTTCAATATGTCTAAGCCACCACATAGATCTCAAAAAAAATATATATCTAAAAAAGAAAAAATAGGAAATAAGATGTGGAGGTGGTGAGCATTGTCATCACTTTGTTTTCTAGTAAACTGATGTTCTATAATTAGCAATCAGCACCATGGCAGTCATTCTGTAAAAAAAAACCTGTGGCTTTCTATGGCAGTCATTTTGCGAGTGGGTTCATGTTTTAAATTTTCCAAATATAGCCACTGTTCTAAAGATTGCTTTCCCAGACATAACCAAAAACATTTATTTGGAAAACTTGCCTAATATCGACAAAATATAGTCCTTGAATACATACCTCATATGCATTAACAAAAACCCACTTAATTCCTTGTAGTTAAATGCCTAAAAAAGAATTGCTGAACTCTCTCTGTAGTCCTATATCTTAATCAAGGACAAGAGATACCGGCAGTAACTGTCTAGATCTAGTGTGAATATGCAGTAAGAAACAAAGACATCATATAATTAACTCTCTAGCAGCAATGATAGGAAATACTAATACTTCTTAGGCCATGAATGTACTGCTATGCTGCTATTCAAACATCTAAACAAAATGTGGAAAAGCTTGTGCTCAACCAGGCAATAAATCAAATACCACAAAAAAGATGAGTCCACAACCTTCTAGACCTGTGATGGTGAACCTATGGCACGCGTGCCAGGGGTGGCACGCAGAGCCCTCTCTGTGGGCTGCTCTCTTCCAGGTTCTGTTGCACACATGCACACCAGCCAGCTGCTCTCTTCTGGGTTCCGTCGTGCACATGCGTGCCAGCACGCATGCGCCGGGACCCGGAAGAGCAGCTGGCTGCCGCACATGCTCCAATTTTGGCACTTGATGCCAAAAAGGTTAACCATCACTGTTCTAGACACTGCTGAATTATACCTCAAAACTGGCACTGACCAAAAGTGAGGGATAAGGAGAGCTATAATATCAGTAATATCAGGATTGTCACAGATTAGCCACTGTTGAAAAGAGATGCTTTGTTTAAAGAAAGGATGCTTAAAGCTCCTAAACAACTTCCGATCTTTTCCAATATTACATCTTTCTGAAAGAAGTAGTTTTCATTCAAGGCACTTCTTATATTCACGGATATCAGAAAAGGATTTTATTAAACAGATGAAATAATGAGTTTGCTAAAAGCTTTTTGATAATTTATTAAAATCTGTGATCTCTTATTTCATTCCAATCTCAGCTCTGCACAACATATAGGACCGCACAGACGTGAAGTTCCCTTGACAATATTTATTTTCTTTCTCAGTCCCTTAATATTTTATCATTAATTTACATGTGTTGAAAGCTTTGTCTTTGAAATGCCAGACTTGCATAAAATTGTGCAAAGTTCTCATGCAACATCAGAATTAGCACCCCAAAGAAGTGGTAGACTACTGATAACTTAATGCAAGGCATATTTTTGAATTGCAGCTCCTTTGATCCTCCTTGGAAGAGGAGAAGGCGTTCAGCAGTCCAAATAAAGTTGCTTTTCTGATACAAAGCATGTGTACATCTGGCTTCCTTATACCACTTGATATTAGAAACCAAAGGACTGCAAAATAATGTTACTCCAAAAATACTCAGTATATTTCCTGAGTGGTCAATGTGTCAACAAATTTTGGAAACATTATGGATATTTTATTTTTATGCTAAAATACTGAGGTTGGGATTACCTTGCCGAACACCTCTGAGTTTTTATTCAAAAGATTATATGAGCAATAATCTTTTGTTATGGATTCCTTGGATTTTCAAGATTTACTATAGACTGATATCCTGCCTTGTGTATAGGAACTGCAAAGAATATGGAGTGCTCCTATTTTCCCCCCACACAACCCTGGGAGATAGTTCAGAATGCCTAATCCAAAATCACCCAGGGAGCTCCCACGTCTGAAGGTGAACTAAAACCTAGGTCTCCTTCTAGATCAATAACTTAATCCCTGCACCGCTCTCGGATTAGATTTTTACGCCGCCTTTCCCTGTTAGATGTCCCAGGATGATTTATCTGGCGTAGTGGTCTTATGACAAATCCAGTTCTCGCCGCATATTTCAACTATATTTACATCACCCGATTGCACCACCTAGCAACCTTGCTTCCCTAGGGGAGCAAATTCCTACCCCACTTCCTTAGTGCTTTTGCGAAAACATATCTCGCGCATTTACAACGAACTCCGGGCTGCTTGGCCGGGGAGAAGACGCAATGCTTTCACCCCACCCCCACCCCCGCTCAGCGGACTGTAAACATTTCCTTCTGCGAACGCTCCCACTTTCCGCGCGGATGAAAGGCCCACCCGCTGTGCCAACCCCCTCCCTCCCTCCCGCGCTGACGCAGAGAACAAACAATCAGCGGGGACCTCGAGCCCCGCCCCTTTCTAACTTTCTGCGCGGGGAGAATTGGAGATAGCGGCTTCCTTTTGCAATGCCCGGCCAATCACGAGGCGGTGTGTCATTTCTCGCCCAATCGGGAGAGGTGCTTTGGCGTCCGCCAGACGGAACCCCAGTTTCTTGTGATGTAGCCGCTTGCCTTCACCTTCATTGGTTGATGCTGGTCACGCCCTCCCGCCGTGTGTGGAGGCGGAGGGGACGGCCGCTCATCGTCTGTGTCTCCCGATCTGTTTACTCCTCGCGCTCGGCTCCCCAGCGGCGGCTGAGTGGGTGGCGGCGGCGGCGGCTGCAGCAGCTGAGCCGGCGGCGCCGATCGGCAGCTGGGTCACCCCTCCCTTCCCCCCGCAACATCTGCCGCCTTCGCCCTTCCGACGCAGAGAAAGCGAGCGAGAGTTGCCCGGGGAGAACCATGAAGACGGAGATTTCCACGGCCGCGGGCTTCATCACCCGCCTCCTCAGGACCCCCAGCGGCATCGGCGACGAGGAGCTGCGTTGCTTCAGCGAGTCCCTCCAGGAGGCACTCCGAGGTGAGGCTGCGGCGAGTGGTGCCCGTCCAACCTCCCCCTCCCCTTTCCGTCTCTTGCCTCAGTGCTGCCGCCGCTGGGACGAGCGAGACGGAGTCCCTCAGCCGCTGGCACCGCTGTGCTAAGCCCAAAAAGAACGTCCGTCCCGTCCGCGGTGCGACAATAACCTTCCGAGGCGCCTCTACCGGGGACCCAATTCCCCGAATCCCGCCACCTCCTGTTCCCCTTCGCGGCCCTCGGGTCTCTTTCGCCCTTTCACGGTCGGCGTCCCTGCAGCTGCCTCGGGTTCTCTCCGCGCTCGATCCTCTCTCCCCCCCAAGTCCTCCTGTAGTTGGCGGGACCCTCCTGGGCGTCCGACTTAGCCCAACGGCTTTTTCTGATCGACCGGATCGGTTCTTGCAACCCTCCGTCCCATGATCCCTCTTTGCGGTCCCCTGCGGGGTGGGTGGTGGGGGTGATCTGGTTGGGCTGATTCCGAAGTGCCTCAGGGCCGGCTGTGCAAATCTGTAACTCTTCTCCCGTGGTCCCCCCCCCCCCCTTTGTTCCTCTTTGCAGATCATTATAAGCACCACTGGTTCCCCTTGATGCCCTCCAAAGGCTCTGGGTACCGCTGCATTAGGATCAATCACAAGATGGACCCCTTGATAGGCAAAGCAGCAGGCATGATTGGACTAAACCACGAGAGACTCTTCCAGCTCCTGCCCAGCGAACTAACTCTCTGGGTAGACCCGTTTGAAGTGTCCTATCGTATAGGAGAAGATGGGTCTATCTGCGTCCTCTACGAAGGCCCTAAACCAGCCATGAAGAATGCCAAAGCTCTGGAGAGCAGAAGCAGCTGTAAAGAGGAGTGGAGAATTGGCAGAGCCAGCCCTTCCAAGAACTACAACATGATGACAGTTTCCAGTTAAAAAAAAAAAAACATTCCCTGTACAATGATGTATGTATGTATCCCACTTTGATAATGATGTTAGATGATGTAATTGATATGTTGATTTTCACCCCATAGTCATTAAAGTTGTAGTACTACTGCCAAACTCTTTGTTTTGTGGCCAAGGGCTAATGTATAAAAAAAACAGTTCTTTTACATGTTTTCTGGATTGTATACTGTAAATGAAATTGTACAGTCAATGCAATTGTTTTACAGATTTATATTTTGGAAAAAAAATCCTTGGCTATTTGTAATAAAAATGAAATTAATTTCATTTATTTTTTATTTTTATAATGCCTTTTACTTTACAATAGCATTCCTACATCATCATTGCACTTTTTGAGCAATAACAAGGGGGTGGACATAGAAAGAAAAGAGAGAGGGGGATGTAGTTGGGCATTATACACTTTAATAAGAGGGATTTTTAAAACTTAACCAATAATTTGGCTGCACAAACTATTGTATTTGGGGATGTAAATATCGCTGTGCAAAACAAGTATACTATGATTAAATATCCAGGATACTTTTTAAAGTTCCCCCAAAGTTATCAAGCATGAAATTTGAATATTATAGAAATTTGCTGAATGGTTTATTCTTGCCACTTTGGTCAAAATCTAATAAACATTTTAATGTTTTCATATATCCAACATATATTAAATTTAACAATTATTCAAGCCTTCAAAATATAATTGTGAATGCTTTCTTGGGATTAAATTGTCTAAGTTTGTTCCTTTCCAAACCTAATGACACTCAGCAGCTTACATGAATGGAATTTCATGTCAATTAAAACTTTTAGAATCCCAAAAGCTATAAAAAAAATCCTCCTAAGGCCTTTGTCATACCAAGTAGAGTTTGGTTTTGTATGTAATGAATACGAGCATTGTAGGTTGTTAAACTCTCTAAATTATCTTAATATGTCACATTACCAAGGCAAAAGGTGCAGTTAAGGAACAAGTCTGGACAGATTCAAAGTGACACGTAGAATGAATAGAAAGTGGAATCTCAATTGTTTTAGTAAATACAAACTCTGCTTAAAATGGAGATCTCTAATAAAATCAGTTTAATAAACTGCATAACATTTTAAAATATATCATGAATATATTAAAATCATTTTAACTTAAAGATATATTGAGATTTTTTTTTCTCCAATTGCTTGGTGATTTGTTTTCAGAAGTGGTATGCCATTTTCACCTTCCTGGAGCTGAGAGAAAGGCCAAGGTCACCCAGTTGGCTTTGTTTATAGCCAATTGTCTTACAACCACCACACCAAACTGGTTCTCAGTGAGTTTATTGTCTGCCTTTGAAAGCAGCTGTTTAATTTACAGGGAATGGGTTTGTTTCTTTTTTTGTTTTGTTAGTGCAAGTCAGTAGTACTGCATTTTGTATTTCAAATTCTAGTAAGTCCATAAAACTTACGAAAGTTAAGTTTTTGAATGCCACTGAGTCAGTGTTACCACAGAGATCCCCTCTAGGATCATCTCACCCTTCATGCCCTCCAAAAGGACACCCATGATTGCTATAATTGAATCTATCAACCTATATATACATCATTCTACATTATACATATACATCAAGCATAAATCATAAATGAAAATATATTCTCCAAAATTCTGTGGTAGAAACCCAGAACAACATAAAGTCCCAGAATTAAAACTCCAGAGAAAGAGTTTATATATATTTTGGAAGATAAAAATTATATCAAGAACCTTTGTTTGAATGTATTGCTGTTTATTCATAGTATGCCAGTAACATACATGCTGAAGTATTCTAAATAAACAACTGAACTACTTCTGAAAACTAGCCTTCCAAGGGACTAGCAGTATTATTGAGCTTGCCATGGAGAAAAATAATCCCTATTTTCTTATGTCAAAATGGAAAATTCAGGCTAGCATTTTCTTAGCAGTCTACTTGGGGGTGGGGGGAATGGCTTTCTGCAGCTCCATTTATTTTTCTCTTGCCAGTCAGCTTGGCTTTCCTCCTAGCAATGGAGGACACTTGGAACAGTTCATATAATGGAATGCAGTCCTAATCACCCATAAGCTATCAGGTGTGATGTTTAATATAAGTGTATAGATATTTTATACATTATGTGTATATAAAGTATACATATATACTAGGGATTTTTAGTCTTGGGTTTTTTTTGCTAACAAGTCATAAACGTTATTTTTACTTGGTTTCTAACATGTAATTTCTGAGCCACAGTATATTATTATTTATACTAATGCATAATTCTTCATATTTCAAACACTATTTGATTCCTTAGATATGTAATACAGGCCTGGAACCTACCTATCCTGTGGCTTGTTTGCTGATCTACCTCTCAGTAGCCCCTCTTGACCTATGACAACTATTTCTGAACAAACTTGGCTGTAGAAATGCCTGTTACCAATTCCATGGTGTAAACATTATTCTGCCACTATCATTTCACATGTAACTGCACTAAAATACTTTCAGTTATTTGGAAACATAGATTTAAATAATGCATTATTACTAAAATGTAATTTAAAAAGGGTATTCAATAAGAAACATCACATTAAGTTTACTCACAATCATGCTTACTGTATACTTGATGCATGTAGAATGATGAATGTTGTGTGAAAAAGGAAATGCTACTGTACATTGGAGCCCAAGCTGTTCTAAATATGTTGCTTCCCTCTTTTGTCTGTCTTGCTCTACCGGCCCCAGATGTCAGAGTAAGCAAGAAATATAAAAGGCTGTTTTCTGTACTGCAAAATATACATTTAAAATAGGAGATTATTTTCACTTTAATAGGCTTTTTGAAAGTATGAGAAAAAGAAAAAACCTCCACACGTAATAGGCAATGAGCCAATGATGGAATGTTAAGTCTAAAGGAGAAAAAAGATGTACCTGGAAGCAAAATGTTTTCATTACAAAAAAAAACCATACTTGATTATTTTGTATCCTTCCACATCAGATATATGCAGGTGTACTTTAATGATAACAAATTAACAATAACAATATAAACATTATATCAAAACTATAATTAAAAATTCAGTATACAAACAGTAAAATTAGCCATTTAGCAAATTTAGTAAAAATCACCATATAATATTAAAAAGGTCTGGAAGAATACAAGTTTTTGTATTGGTGGTAGAAAAACAGCATGCTTCACCGTGGCAGGGGGAGGGCAGGATTCACATACCAAGAGCTGTATGTGAGGGAGTGAATGACCCTTCCTCGACAAGGAGGTAGATACAGCAGGGCCCCCAAGATCGACCTTTTTCAACCCTGGCAAGTTTAGGATGTGTCAACTTCAAATCCCAGAATTCGCCAGCTGGAATCCATCTGTAAGATGGGACCCAAAGATGAGCTTTTGGGAGAAAGCCTGAGACAGCAGCAGACACAAGAGGAACTTCAGGCAAAGGAAGTGCCATGGGAAGATTAGAAACTAGCTGAAAATCCCTACCAGTAGCTGAACTAAATGAGAGCGCTGAGATACTGATCATATTAGCAGGAGAACAGACACTAAGCACTGAAACAGAAGAAGGGAGTCTACTACACTGGATAGGAACTGAGGTAGACTATGCAGAGAGGCCTCAGAGCAGAGGGGGTGTTCAGCAGGTTCTAACCAGTTCTGGAGAACCGGTAGCGGAAAATTTGAGTAGTTCAGAGAACCAGTAAATATTACTTCTGACTGGCCCCGCCCCCATCTATTCTCTCCCGAGTCCCAACTAATCGGGAGAAAATGGGGATTTTGCAGTATCCTCCCCCTGGAGTGTGGAGGGAATGGAGATTTTACAGTATCCTTACCCTGCCACCCCCACCAAGCCATGCTATGCCCAAGCCACAGCCATAGAACCGCTAGTAAAAAAAATTGAATCCCACCACTGCCTCAGATGAGTCCAACACATAATGGAATGCTGTAAAATGCAGTCCGGAACAGCATATCCTGGATGGTACCAAGTATATCCTGGCATTGTGTATAGAAAGACAGTGTATGGGCTAGACCCTGTTAAGTCCATATGGGAGATACCCCAGAAAGTTGTAGAGAATAACTTTCTTGCTAAGATCTTGTGAGACTTTCTTGCTAAGATCATGTGGGACTTCCAGACAGGCAATGAGTATTGGCCAATGAACCAGTCATCACGATAGTAGAAAAAGGACCAGAAGACAGCAGTGATGATAGCTAAAACAGTGCCAAGTGACAGCAATGTCAGGAAGGGCTATGAAAAACTGAAGAATACTGAAGGATGAACCACCATGTGGTGTATTCAGAATTGGGCTGCATGACTGGAGCACATGTGTGCATGCGCACAACACAACTTCCATGAGTGGTGGACCAGGGCAGGCACTTGTGTGTGCTGATCTGCACTTGCATGGCCCAGTTCTCCCCTGCCCCCCAGCTGGGCCACCCAGCTGCAAAGGTTGGGGACCTCTGAAGTAAGACATCACATAGAACCCTCCAGCTTCCAGGACTAGAAATTGAGGAAGACACACACACAAACATGTATGTGTGTGTGTGTGTATGTGTATGTACACATACACACACACACACATATATATACTGTATGTATATGTATGTTTATGTCTGCATTGTTCTTCCTGTGAAAATTAATGATTGACAAATGTTTCTTTCCCATATTGTTGTTCTATGAAATAATAGCAGAAAATAACCTGAGACCTCTACCTCCATTCATTCCCAGTTTGAACAGTAATCTGTGATACCTCATTACTGATAGGTTTGTTTTTTTCTGGAGTATGAAGGAAATCTTATATTTCTGTACCATCCTTAGACTTCGTGGTCCACTACAATTGGAGGTTTAATTGTGTGGAATATAGATCAGAACTTTTCTTGTGATGCAGTGGTGGGATTCAAACATTTTTACTACCGGTTCTGTGGGCGTAGCTTGGTGAGCATGGTGTGGCTTTGTGTGTGTGGCTTGGTGGGCGTGGCAGGGGAAGGATACTGTAAAATTTGTATTCCCTCGCCACTCCGGGGGAAGGATACTGCAAAATCCCCATTGCCTCTCAATCAGCTGGGACTCGGGAGGCAGAGAATAGATGGGGGCGGGGCTAGTCAGAGGTGGTATTTACTGGTTCTCTGAACTACTCAAAAATTTCCGCTATCAGTTCTCCAGAACTGGTCAGTACCTTCTGAATACCACCTCTGCTGTGATGGTATCAGGAGGCAGCCCAGTTGAATTCATATTAATAATAAAATATTAAGAACTGTTCCTTCTATTATATCTTCAGTTTCCCCTCCATTGCAGTTTCATCTATGAGGGAGAGGGGTGATTTAAAAATGAAATAAATTAATTAATTATAACTACCTATCATATAAAGTTTGTCTATACAGTGTTCTATTTAATATTATGTTGTCACTAAGAAGTTCTGTGGTTGGCCTGAAAAAGAATTTAAAATATGCATTCAATAAATATCCAGCCAATGTTTTCATCAGCCTTACCCAATTTGGCATTCCCCAGATGTCTTAGTGCGTAAATAGGAATTCTGGGAAATGCGATATCAAAACAAGGGCAGAGTTTCATCTATAGAAAGGGTAGTTAAAAGAATCCTTAAGTACAAGAACTGATAATTTTTTTTAGCAAATGGCGTTTTGAGGCAATTCTTCAAATGTACGTAAAGATAAAAACTTTAGGGTCTTGCTTGATCTGATTTGTATAGCATTTCAAATAAATGACTGCAAAACTGTTTATATCACATACTTGGTAAAGCTAGAATGATCAGACCTGAATTGCAAAAAGTTAATCAATCACTAAGTAGCACACATTATACATTTCTGTGACTCCTTTTTTGCCATCTAGTGTTCAGCCATTCTTTTGTATTTGTATTCGTTATAATTCATATATTTTTAAATTTATATCATTTATATAATTTATGTTGTCTGCATCAGAAAGTTTGTAGATATATAAGCATGTTAATGGAAAGCCAATTCTACGGTATATTGCCAGGGGTGGGAATAAAATTAAATAATCCTTTTGAGTACTAAGGGGAGAAAAATATCTCAACCACTTAAAAGTGTCTTTTTTTGAAGGGTCAGTACTGGTCTTTCAAAAAATAAGGCTTTGTAAATGTTTACATCTGACTCATTTAAAGGAAGCGTGTAAGTGGTACTGTACTGCCGTCTCAGCGTGTGGAAATTTCCCTTATATGAAGCTTCCTCTGAAGTTCTCTTGCAACTTGTTGGCATCAGTGAGAAGAACATGTAGAATAGATTTTTGTTATCGGTCTTTTTGTCTATTCCCTCCTTTTTGTTCCATCACATTCTATCACTTGGATATTTTCCTGATGTTAAGGTTATTTACATAGGAGAATTTTGAGTCTGCAGTGCTGATTTGGACAGGAGGGCTCAATTTTTGTCTAACACCCATTTACAATTGAGTTATGTAGAGCAGTGGCCCCCAACCTTTTGGGCACCAGTGATGAGTTCCATGGAGAGAGGTTTTCCATGGACCAGAGGGGGCATGGTTTCATGTGCTGCCTGCATCCTGCAGATGGGGCTTCACTTGTTTGCGCGAACCATTTGCTGGCGTGCCATAGATCAGTGACAGTCCATGGATCGGGACCCTTGATGTAGAGGCTGAAATTAAGAAAGAATGTCTCTCTTAACTCATAAACTTCTTCATGCATCTCCCCTAGTTTCTTTGTTGGTTTGTGGAATATTCTTTAACTCAGTGTTTTTCAACCACTGTGCCGCGGCACACTAGTGTGCCGTGACATAGTGTAAGGTGTGACGTGGGAAAATTGCTTTATATATAGTCAATATAGGCACAGAGTTAAATTTTTTTAACATTTTCTAATGGTGGTGTGCCTCATGATTTTTTTCATGAAAAAAGTGTGCCTTTGCACAAAAAAGGTTGAAAAACACTGCTTTAACTAATCATGTACATCCATAATTGAGAGGAATGATACCAGTCATTTTCCAATATCTCTAGAAATTAGAAGGTATGGGGAGTCTGTGTTAATGAGAAAAGTGACATTGGCTTCAGTCATTTCTCATTGAGAGCAACTTTGTATTTACTGGATCAAAAGCAGAGTCATATAGTGAATCACATTTTGTGTGTTCCTTTTTTTTAAACCAAAAGAAAACAAAAAATCTGGAAGCGAGAAGGGAGAAAAATGTTTCTGGCATATGCCCCATCTGCAGTGAACAAGTGCTGTATTAAGATTCAGGAAGTTTTGGCAAAATAAATACTTAGTTTATGCCAAGTGCGTAAGAACTCATTTGCACTGGGTGGGTGGGTGGGAGCATTTGCCAGTGCTTGCTTCGTTTAACATATCTGGGGAACATACCTGGGGAAAAACACTGAAAAGTTAAAAAGTTAGTTTTATGAGTTTCAAGTTACTTCTAAGCTACTTTAATTCTTAGCAGATCAAAATAATTTTTCATAATTAATCCTTCTGTTAAAGGAATGGCTGGAGTTTTCTTCCTTGCTTCCTTTCTTGCTTCCTTCCTTCTGCATAAACGACATAATCTTCCCTGAAATTTTAAAAAAATATTCTGGATCACATCCTTAAAACAGTACACCTATAGTGACATTATGGTCACAGTTCTAACGCAGCTGTAAGAATAGTCCATCTATCTTGCAAGCCTGAAGTGAAATACTAAACTAAAGATTTAAACTAAATAACTAAATATTCTTTATTTGACTATCACAATACAACTCTACTAAAACAGATTTCTTTCAGGAGAAAGAGAATGGGCACAACAGAAATAAATAAATTGATTTAAGATTTTCTTAAATTTTAATTATTTATGTACATTTGTATATTGCTTCATCTGTATCACAAATTACAGTGCGTTTCTATTTACTCTGTTAAGTTTTGTCCTCTGTTTCTATAACATTTTAGGGGGCGACTTGGAGATGTACTTCTATTGTTAAATATTTCGTAATAATATTAATGTGTTATACTTTATTTAAAATAACAAAACCAACTAAAGATATGAATTGAAATTGTTGGGACTAAGTGATTAAATTTGATATGCAAATTTACATGGAAAAAATTCTTTGGGGATGTTAAGATCTGGTAGTTCTTGTTGCTTTATGTTCAATGCCTCTACCACTATTTTTCCACAAATTGGTGAAATGGGAGGACAGAGGGAAAAGAAATACTATAAAAAGAGAGGGGGGAGTGGAAGGTGGGCTAGAGAATCTCAATATGAATGCTTTGGACAACTGCAGTAGTTCCTGGTGAATTTTCTCCCTCTTGTGTTTGATTTTATGACAATTTTTCTCTCCTGTGCAACTGAATGGTTGAAAATCTCCCAGAAGCCTCCATTTTTAGTTTTGGGGCCTAAACAAACATTAAGAAGATAATCTGGGGCTGCTTCCAAAGAGATTGATGTGGAAACTCCCATTTGTTATCTCTATAAAATATATTAAAACAATGAAAGAAAGAGCAAGATAAAGTTACATCTAACCTAAACATTTAAAT
This sequence comes from Thamnophis sirtalis, assembly GCF_051295495.1. Classification (NCBI taxonomy): domain Eukaryota; kingdom Metazoa; phylum Chordata; class Lepidosauria; order Squamata; family Natricidae; genus Thamnophis; species Thamnophis sirtalis. Next base: position 72,709,324 of record NW_028261383.1, on the reverse strand, counting down.
ATAACCAGAGTATAAACTGAGTAATTATTGTTAAAAAAGGCAGAACCTAATTTTGGAAAACATATATGTGCAACAAAATTATTGTGACTAAATAAGGTTGGCAGAATTTTCTGCATTACTTGCGAATTTCAGCAACATTAGTGTAGTTCAAAGACTCTTGAGATTTGCATCTTTCTGGTTTTTTTTCCTGTGTTTATTTTTAATTCAGTGCATCTCTTCACGGATGAAATATACTGAAAACAGCATGGAGCCCACTTACGTTCCACAGCTGTTGTGTTGAACGATTGTTTTGTTGAATACGACTCCTCCCACTTGGTGCTTTGCTAGAATACATATATTTGAAGAACTTTATCTACACATCAGTAGCCCAGTGATCTTAATAAAAGTGCTTATATAAGTGACACCTTTATTTCATTTGATTTATTTCTACAATATTTTAGGGTTACAGTAGTTGAAAAATTGTGATATTCATCTCTATGTCAACAAATTTCCATCAAAACAGAACTTTGTGGACCATCTTTGCAAACTCCTGCAGTCTCAAATTTGGTCTGAAGTGTTCTCCAACACTTAAATGTCACAATTTACCTTCTCAGAAGAATGAAATAGAAGATTTCCCTTTCTTTAGTTTCCCGAGCAAGAAACAATCATGAAAGGTTTCGGTTATATTGCATCTTAGATGGAATTACTATTTTCATTTATTTAGCTTAAGTTTGATATTGAGAATGAGGAATGGGAACAGGCTAATATCACTCTTAACATCAGAGCTGTATGTTTTCAGTTTTTAGTCATATCTATGTAACTATATGAGACTTGTACACTGAATAACACTGCTCTCATGCCAGAACTCAATACCATAGGAATTTAGAACAAAAATGGATTTTGCAAAAGGAAACTGAGTATTTGATTTTTATCTTTTTTTATTCCCTGGGGCTTATGTGTCACACTGTTCTAAAAGACTCTGAGCACATACAGTCTTTCTCACAGTAAGAAGCCTAGAAACAAAGTAGCATGATACAATTAAATTACAAATTCAGTCATTCTGACGCTCAAGGAACACTCAAAATTATAAACAGAAAAGAAACCCCACTGACGCTCAAGGAACACTCAAAATTATAAACAGAAAATGCTAAAGGAGTCCACTTCTCAAAACTATTTAAAGGGCCTCTAGAAAAGTCATCTTTTAAAGGCTTTCCTAAACCAGAAAGAGCAGGGAACAGTCTAATTTCAGAGGTCTGCTGTCCCCCCCCCCCCCAAAAAAAAGGCTGTCAATGAGAAAGATTATCTACATTTCACTGGACAGTAGTGCTTGCTGATTCTATCTTCTTCCACAGGAATTTTATATAGTAACATGAGCTGGTGCAGTATGTCCTAAACTGCCAAGTATAAAAATATCATCATATGCAAAAATTTACATGCCTGAAAAATATTGTTGCAAATAGCCCTAAAGCTGTGTCTGTATTCTGATTAGGAAAATACCAAAATAAAGAAACATGAAACATGAAAGATTTTAGTTTATCCATAAACAGAAATTAATTCTAATTAAAAAAAATATTGGTAAAATGAACAGTAATATTCAGGTAATTAGAAGTATTTCACAGCAAGAAGTGCAGACATTTAAACTTATTGGTCTTTTTTGCAATATTTTTGATTGCCAATTCAATTGATTTTTTTTTTGTTAATAGCATTTTGAAAGACAATGGTAAATCAAAAAGCAAGTACATTTCCAAGCCAATGAAAGAGAATATTTGTAGCTCAGGGTTTCCAAGATTCATGTTGGTTGGGAGAACTACTTTTGCCATCTTTATATAATGAATTGAAGGGAGTGAATGAGTACTAACTTCTTCAAAACTGTCAACAATTAATATTTAAATTGTTCTTAATGAAGAGCATTTTTCTGGTTTATTTGTGATCTGTTCATGATATAAAATAAAATAGTTCATTTTACTACTATAACTTTTATTGTTTTGAAGGGATTTTGTCCAATGACATTCTTTGCTTTTCTTGTTAAATTTATCTGCATAAAAAATCAGCAACTGTATAATGGTGAGTTTCCCATAAATTTATTTGTATTTCTTTTGTAGAGGTTTCTTTTTCTTTGAAGGATGCTTACACATAGCATTCAATCTTTTAAAGAACGGATGCTTATTATTTGTTTACTTAATTTATGATATTGGCCACCCAACTTCAATGGATTCTTATGTGTGTTGCGGTGGAGTAGAGAAGAGAGGATGGTAATAATCAAAATATTGTTTAGAACATCTCAAGATTCACTACAAATAATATTTGTACTTTTGCATTGTGTGTTTGCCTTCAAATATGATGTTTTCATATAACATATAGAATTTTCCAAATAATAGCCCAAGAGAAATAGTTATAGTAACATGTTGGAACAAAAACAAACTGTGTGGCCTCTTGAAAAACACTATATTTATTATGGCATAGGCTTCAGTTCATCACAATATAAAATATTAAATTAGTTGGATACAGTACATTAAATTAGATGGATGCAGTAAATGGGCAAATAGATAATTTGTTGGCAGGATGTAAGCAGTAATGATAATGGAAAATAAAAAGAAAAAATACAGAGGATGACACTTACATATATGTAAAATCATGATGTCATAAGAAATGGCAGTTGTTAAGTAACCTTAGTTAATCCCCCAGTTGAGTCAGATCTAAGTAGCATTTGGAAGGGCGACCACCAGGATATTGCAGAGCTTTGTCTAGTCTGAAAAAAAATCCCCAAAGAGTTGTAAAAATAAAGGTATGGTATACTTTTCATTAATAAATATTCAGAAATGTATCCATATACTTTCCAGGAGCTACTGTAAGTTCTTGTAAATCATTACAATTACAGGTTACAAAAGAAATACTGGCGATAGCACATATATTCTGATACTGAAAAGCAAATTCATATACGTAGCATGGTTAAAAACAAATCCTATTGTTGGAGAATTCTGAGACCAAACAGAAAGAAAATAAAGACCATTTTCCCACACTCTGCCTCAATTATACATAAACTATATTAGGTTTCTTTCCTACAAGATACATATATCTTTTTACAAGTAAATTTGAGTTCTGGTGCTACTTACTCCTGCGTAAATTCAGCAGTAGCAAGTCTTATATACCACTCCAGGGGTGTCAAACTCTATTTCATTGAGGGCCGCATCAGGGTTGTATTTGACCTCAGGGGGGCGGGGGGGCATGGCCAGCTCGACGTCACTCATGTTGGGGGGCCCTGTGGTGGCCCAACATTCTGCCAGCAAAAATAGGCTCCTGAGCTCTGTTTTCAGCTGCAACGGCCTCCTGCAATCCTCTGCCAGCGAAAACGGAGCTCCCGTGTGGCCCTCATGGGCTCTATTTTCACTGATAGAGGTACTATGGACTGGTCCTTTGCTGTTTCCAGGGTGGCCCTGTAAGCCAGATCTAAGAATCCGGCCTACAGGCCTTGCATTTGAAATCCATTGAACTGCAATTTGGCAGTTTGAATCTCACCAGGCTCAAGGTTGAGAGACACTCTCGCTGTCTGTCTCTGTCTCTCTCACAAACACACGCACACAAAGACACACACACCTACCTGATATTCTAACAAAAAGTTATTAGAATAGGTAGGGATGGGTGCAGTTAATACCAGGGAACTACTGACCTTTTACACTGTTTGTAAAGTTTCTATGAATCAGGGACTGGGAGGGAGCTCTTTTAGAAATAATTCCACAGTATCAAGGCTCATAACAACAATGCTCTAGTTTCCTTTCCAGTTGTAATCTGGAACACAGTATTATTAATGATCAACACTGATTTTGAAGGCACATTTGGCATGCCAATTATATTTCCTTTTAAAATGTTGAAGCTTAGGTCAATGGAAGTTCCTGTCCTATTCAGCAAAGTTCTCAGATAGAGTTCATACTGAGGGAGCAATGGATTAAAACAGTGCCACCAAATTAAACCTTCCATTTGATAAAGTATCAGTAGCTTCATTCCTATGGACCGATACCATGGCTAAGAAGAAACCAAAACTTAATGCCATAACAATTTGTTACATTTTTAGGGTGCCCCAAAATTATTAAATTACTGTATCTGGTAACTTTTAATAGGTAAAATGCATGAAATACATGTTATAATGGAAACCTACTATTCTTCTAGCCACTAGATGGTGCTTTCTTTAAAAAAAAAAACAGCATACATACAATCAGTGGCAGAGAAAGGTGTTGAAAATATTTTTCCTTAAGGAAAATGTCCTTGTGGTTTATAGTTTTAATCATTGGTTTATAACCAGTAATCTAAGTAGGAAATGAGATGTTTTACTGAAAGTTAATTCTTTCAAAATTGTCATAAATGATTAAAAATAATAACAGAACGTCTATAAAATATATGTGTTGTTCTTGGGACAAAATAAATTGTATGATTCTTTCATTAATTTACTTGCAGGAATCACTATAGAGTTAAAGAATCACTATAGAGTTGAATCACTATAGAGTTGAATAGAGTTGAATAGCATTATAGAGTTGAATAAGTGCAAGAATTTTGAAAAAATTGTATATTGTTGTATTAGTGTAGTTTATTATAGTGTAGTTGTTTTTTTACGAAGATATTACCTAGCTACAAATAGTTGGAATTCCCTGTTCCTTCCTTAAGACCAATACAGTTATAGTTGCTTTTTTAGACAACATATAGAGTGATACTTTATCCACATATGTTGCACAATTCTCAATTTAAAACAAGGTAAATAGTTACGAACAGGCTATAGGACAGATAATAGGACAGGTAAATATCTATTTATACCAACCCATGTCAATGTAATTATATAGTGGAAAGAGAGGAGAATGTAGCTTCCAAGATTAAAACATTCAAACAATGGATCAGAAAGACAATTCCCAACCTGTAAAGGGAAGGAGGCTAATTTTAATTGTAGGTCTACCTTAGAGCTATCTAAAATGAAACTGTAGTATGACAATGGGATCTATTTCACAGAAGAAATGCAGAATTGTTGGATGTTATAACCTTTCAATCTTGTAGCTGTACTACAATTATTCTTCTGAAATTAGGCTAGAAGAAAAGTCCCAGAGAAGGGGGGAGAAGAACTAGAGAAGGAAAAAGATTACTGTCAGAGACAGCATTGAACTCCACTGTTCATAAACAATCTCATACAATGAAAAACCCCTGGACAAATTACACATCAATGACGTGAGCAGAAAGCTGGCTTAAGCCCGACACCATACAAAGCTAAGTAGGGTATTTTGAATGCATATATTTTTATGGAGATTTGTTTGGATTCAAAATGAGGGAACTGCAAATGTAGCAGGTATAGAAATTTGTAGTCAAATACTGTAGTCTACAGTCAATACACTGTAACATCTCCTTTGGCAAAAAAAATTAGCAACTTCCAAACATTTTCTTTAATTAATTAAGAGCTTTTACCTTTATTTCATGCAAGTATTTCATGCTGAATGTGTTTTAAATGAGCTTTCTCTGATCATATGCAGTTTGGGAGAAGTGATAAAGTTATTTAGGAAGGTAGACAATGGACTTGGAGGAAAATCACAAGGGTTATGGTAACACATTGTCTTCAGTGAGTACTCAATGAGCATACACTATGCTAAAACATAAATCACTGTTCAATATTGATTTGTCTTGTTTATTTATAATGCGTATTTAATAAGTCAAATATGTAATCATATAAGAAGCAAATATGGTAAAGTAATATATCACTCTTGGTAAGTATTGTAAATACAAGGACAAGGACATTCTGATTTTTACCGGTACTTTTACTATGAAAATCCATAGTACTGTTTTTCTTGGAAACAAATAATGCATTTGTAGACTTAAGATTTGTGGTGTTTCTATGCAACTTAATTCTCCAGTTTATTGCTATATTATAAAATTCTTACAGATAGGCAACTGCAGACTTACTAATATATTGTTCTCAGTTGCTGATTAGCTAAAGTGAAGATTTAAGCTTATCAAAGTGAGCTCTTTAATTGCCTTAAGGTTTAATGGTCATAGTACAAAACACAAAGACCTTCTGTGGGATTATTTAGCAATAGCAATAGCAATAGCAGATTTTTATATACCGCTTCATAGGGCTTTCAGCCCTCTCTAAGCGGTTTACAGAGTCAGCATATTGCCCCCAACAACAATCCGGGTCCTCATTTTACCCACCTCGGAAGGATGGAAGGCTGAGTCAACCCTGAGCCGGTGAGATTTGAACCGCTGAACTGCTGATCTAGCAGTCAGCTGAAGTGGCCTGCAGTACTGCACTCTACCCACTGAGCGACCTCATTTATCCTAGAATAGTTCTTAATGTTTCTGTTTAGTCTCCTTAATGGAATCCATTGTAAAGAAACAGTGTGGTATGACTATTCTATAAATTATATAAATAAATAGATTTAAAACAAATATCTAACTTATAGACAAGGATGCACAAAATGTTTTGTGCTGCTAAAAACTTGAAGAAAATTCATCTAGTGCATGTAGTCACTAATTGCATACTAATGCACCCCCTGAAGTTTTTGTATCTTAAACAATATATTTTCTTGGGTCACAAAAATGCAATATCCTTAGTTCCATTTCCCCCCTATATTGCCCACAATACTCTGTGCAATCATTTCACATGATACTGAAGTTAAACTATACAAAATCAGGTAAATTTAATTAACATAAAAAGAACTCTGCTGGAGATCTTAGACCTGACATTTTGTTTTTACAACAGATAAGGCAATGCCTGTAGAAAGTAGCTAAATGTGAGTGCCTGTTTTTCAGCAACTGGTAGTAAAAGGTTAGAATATAATGAAAGAAACATCCAGTTAATTTGTCTTGTAGCCACTGATAATTGTATAGTCTAAATATTTATAAACCACCAACCTTCTATTTAAAACTATTCAAATTTATGCCAACCTTTACATTTTCCAGTAGGGAATGCCTAAGTTTAGCAATTCATTATTTGAAAAAATACTTCATTTTGAACATTCTTTCCCATTCAGCTCAATCAGGTGACCTGGGTTTAGTATTTTAGAGAGAAAAATGTCTACCTAGTGTTGTTATGTCAGACCCAAACATAAAATGTGAGTAAAATGTAATCTCTTTTACTAGCCTTTCAAACACTGCAAATTTTCCTCACGTGAATTGTTTTCAATTTCTCAACCATTTCAATGACCGTCTTCAACATTTTTTCCCTAAATTATCTTTTCTGAAATGCACTAACTTGAATTGTACACACTTTTTCCACTATAGTTGTACCACATAATTTTGGGGAATCATTGGAATTTTTTTCACAAATTTATTTTTCAATTCTTTCCATCTACGAATCCCTCCTTTTTAAGAAAAGCTAAATCGTGAGTAATTTGAAATATAATGTGTGTGATTTCTTGGAATCCAATCTTGAATAAACACATCTAAGAAATCTTAAAATAAAAGCAGTACTAAATACTTGCAAGAGTTTTGGTAACAAACAGGTCAAACTCCTGCCTGCCCTAACTGTTATACAAAACCATTAGAGATCCATGAATGGTTTAGAAACAATTCTTCTATTGTATCAGATCTCTTTCCTTTGTCCTTCCTCCTTCCTGGTCAATTGTTTGGAGTTGCAATTTTTGCTTAAAATTCTGATTTATTACTGACAATCATAATATAAGGTATCTAAATGTGATTGAATGAACTTCCTTTTCGTCTACTGAGACTTGAACCTTTGGACTGCTGTGTGGCACTCTATATACCATGTTATCTAACCTCAGTAGTGATATTTAAAGTACTGCACCACAGATCATAAAACTGAGCAGTCTTATAGAACTAATACAACTTTTCAGTGGGATGACCCACCATTAACTTTTCAATTGTGACATTTTCTAAGCCAGTTTTGTTGGTTGGCTTCTAACTCAGTGAGTATATTTTTGATAGAAATGTGTATATTGAAGTAAATTTTAAAGAAATTTACATAGTATAGTCCAAAGACTCTGTAGAAACAGTAAATATGATTTTGGAGGTTTGGTGTGTTTCTAGGCATAAGTAAAAGTCCAAATCCACCAAAACCAAAGATAGTTTCCTTTAATTTGAATTAAAACTCTAATTTGTTTTATTACCCAGTTATATGAAATTTAAAATTTTAATATGAACTTGAAAAATGTAGTGAAGTTTGACTATTCCCTTTTTTCACAAATAACAGTAAGGAGCAAAGACACAAGAAATTCCTGTAGCTTATTCATAAAGATTTTTAATAATGGCAACAAATGCTGGAAAGCAGAATTTTGCTCAGAGAAGCATTATAGAAAAGGAGTCTTTCACCTTTTCTTGCTAAGTTTCAAAACTACAAATAAAAATTTTAACAGCCTACAAGGACCAACCTACTTATATTCTCCATGTAACGAACCTAATGTTGCTGATTTATTGTTAATATGAAATGAAATTCCATTTTGATGCAGTCTTTTGTTTTCTAATTTTAATATTTTATATGAATGTACAATATGCATAATGAGAATGTTTAGTAAAACCTAAGGTATCTGACATTCTGATTTAAATATTGATGGAATATGTGGCAATCCTGGGAGAAAAGTTAAATTCTTTTAAAAGTACTTGGGATCAAATTGGCTGAGATTTCAAGATCAAACCTGTTCACGGGGTGCTAAGTTGAAATTATTTTAGACTGGAAGGCAATCATCAATTTCTAAGCAGTAAAGATACGTACAAAATGGGACTAATGGCAGTTAGGGCTTTGCTTATCTGCTGTCGAACCACAAAAAAAGCTACTAGAATTTTATATATTTGGTCCAATTTAGAATTAGTACTGACTGCCAGGATGTTTCAGTCATTCCCACTTTTCCTACTAATATAAAACAAAGATTCTAGTAGAGCAACCCAGCCGCATCCCCTATCTTTATTTTTGCATGGAACTATTTCTATGAAATTGCTTTGGTTGTTTTGTTGCTCAAGGAGGGATGAAGTAACAGAGAAAATTTCTGGAACCTGATTGAACAAAGCTGAAAGCATGGAAAATATTTAGGATTTCTTCAACTCTAAAACATGTTGTTATATATTTCATATATACTCTCACAGATGACTTTAGATTCAAGATCTATCCTTAATTCCTATTTATTTACTTCCTCACATATTCAAGATATCTCACTGCACTCTTTTTCAACATATCATGTAAACTGAATTTTGTCATTTTCTGGAGTTGTTCTTTTTAGGGGTAAATTGCCAAGTAGCACATTGGCTACAGGTTTTACTAAACACTTTCAATTATAATAGCAAGGTCCAGAATGCTTTGGAAATATAACCTCAGTTAGTAATGGAAATATATAATGAGTGCATTGATAAAATACCACACATATCCAAACTCAACTTGTAAGAAATTTACAGCATTAAATTATGGTCCTTCAATTGAAAACAAAGAAAAAAAAAACCAAAATGGTTCTTTTAATGAGACCAATTAAATTTATGCACTTTTGTGGCTTGCATTTCCCTTTCAAAAAGAAAATATAAAATCTTGTTACTTTTGATATTTAAATTCAGGGTTCAAGCCATTTCCTGGTTGCCTTATGATATGTTTTGGAAGCCAACTTATTCACATTCAAAGACTATGTAGAGCTGTCTTTCAAATCTATAATGCATCAAGCAGTGCTGCAACTTCTCATATCAATCTGGTGGATGATCACAGGAATCAGCAGAATTCCTGTGGTCATCCACCAGATTCCTACGTGGCTAACATATATGTCTAGAGCATACATTTTCATTGATACAATAATCACACATTTGTTATCAACATAATATTGTCACTGTAAAGTAACCATTTATAAATCTGTCCAATCCATTAAGTGATAGAAGACACTAGAATGCTGATGAAGAACTACTTTCAGGTGCAGTCAAGTAGATTTTGCCCAGAATTCAATTAAATTGAGATACCTAAAAAAAAGCATATTCATATGAATTCAAATTCATATGAATTTGGAATAATCCTACAGCCCTATTTTGTTTTACTTATATTATTTAAAGAAAGCAGTCAGTCCTTATAGCAGTCATTTGAAAGTGGATATATTAGGATTTATATTTTCTAACATAGATGGTCTTTGGTTAAGGACCACTTGTTCAGCAACTATTCAAATTTACAACAATGCTGAATGAATGAAACTTATGACTGGTCCTTGAAATGCAATTGCAGCATCCCAATGGTTACACCCAGATTTCCAATTGTTGCAGAATCCTGTGCTCATGTAATCATGATTTGCAACCTTCCCTCCAGCTTCCCAGTTATTGGGGAAGCTGGCAAGAAGTCAAAAGTCGCTGTCATGTAGAGCCCTTACTTAACAACTTCAAGTGATTTGCTTAACAATGGTAATAGGAGACTGCTGAAACTGCCATTGTTAAGTGGTATAGTCATGTAATGTTGCACTTTATGACTGTATTGTTTAGTGGCAAAAATTCCACTTCCAATTACTGTTATTAAGTCTACCTGCATAATAAAGCTCATTTAGTGGACCCTTATTTAGCAAATTTTGGCAACTGACAAACTGCTATAGACATCATTTCAAACAATAAATTCCATTGTAACGGAAGTAGACTGGATGATTCACATAAATTAAAATGATTTAAATAATGATATGTTTATGCAACTGGGACAATTCACATAATTTGCTTGTTTTACATCAAAGTGTAATTATTTGAAGTAGCACAAATTGATGCAAATTATGTCACTTGCATAATTACATAAATGACCTAAAGTGTCTGAAATAATGTACACTCAGATTTACAGAGGAATTTAACATGTTAAATATGATGGAAGCCTCCCTTCTGAAATGAACTATTCACTGAATTTTTACTGCATACAAATAATTTATTAAACAATGCTAAAACCGGGGTTCTTTTAACAATTATGTCATATCGGAGCTGTTCTGAACTGTTTCATTTTTTTTAAATTTTCCATTCCAGGAAGTGAGTCATAGTAAGGATAGATGTATAAGCAAAGGGCAATTGTTGGGAAATATTTAACTTAAAATAAATAAAGCACTTGGAATTCTAGCAAACTGCTGCAATATTTTGGCCCAAGATCAATTTCTGAACAGGTTTAACTGCGCAGTTGCTCAGGAAAAAAATTAAATACACTGCTGAAGAATGTGGGACAAAATTTACAATCAGCTGTCTTCTCCCTAATTATGGCAATAATTGAGTAAAGCCCCTAGCTGTTCCCTTTTGGCTCCTCTTGACGATAACAGTAGTGCAACAAATCAAGTGCTAAAAACACATATTTGCTTATAATTCTGATTATAAGATGCTAAGAATCATTCTTTCAACGGAAAGTTAAATGAACCCTATGTGTTCCCTGATATGCTTATGTCACATTGACAAATCAGGTAGAATAATGGGGCAGAACACAGTAGCCTGTTTATGTAGGATCATCTGAATTATGAAAAATATTAACTTAACATGTCTTGTAACTTAAGCCCCTTTGAACAACCATATCCAAAGCCCAATTATTTTTATTATGAGATCAAAGGATATGAATTAAATCAATTTATAGAAGGACATAGTTCTTTCATATAGAATTGTACATTGTTTCCACAAATTAGAAGCCTTTATTTTTCCCAAATAATTGCAAGTAGTTATTAGCAGAATATTTTGTAATATCTATATCTTCAACAGCCAAATATGCCATTTACAAATTACCCGTATTTTTTTGAGTATAAGACACACCAAGATTTTGAAGAGGCAAATTAAAAATTTTTGCACTCTGCAGACCTCCCAAAACCGGCCCTTTTTCACGACCCCCCCCCCTTTCAAAAATAGGGCACGTATAGCCTTTAGGAGTCTTATAGAGTACTCTTGAGGGCTGGGGGTGGGGGCAATATTGAGCAAAAAATGGCCTGACAGATTGCAACCTCTGTGGTCCATCTTGTCCAACAATCTGTTTTCACAGCAACCTATCAACTTCACAAGGATGTCCATTAGTCTTCCAGCAGATGGCCTTCAGAGGCAGTAACACTGCCATCAAAGCTAACCGTCATCATCCCATAACTTCCATGAATTTGTGCAACTCCTTTTTGAGGCCAGCCAACGTGGTAGCCAGCACTATGCATCTTTATTTGCATCAAAGGGAAAAGGTTTAGGATAAGCATTTTATCTAGCTCTTAACTAGATTAAGAAGGAATTATAGCTTGAGGCTTCTGGCATGAATGCCAGATGTTCTAATGTTGTCGTCATGTTTTTCCTAAATAGATCGAACCAGTGCCTCACATATGCACATATGTGAATGCCTCACATATGAATGCCCATCTATGTAAAAACCAAGTTTTTCTGAAAAAACAACAGTATACTGAAATTTTATACTGAAACGCTGTTCTTTTATTTTGCAGCAAGCAAAATTTCTCTCTTTCAAAATTTGATTTCATGTAAAGTGTATGCATCATATTCATTAGCACTCATATTCACTAGAATGAAACAACTTTCTGGTAAAGTTGTCCAGAACTGCTATCAAACAGATCGTGTGTGCCTTGATGGACAAAATGCAAGACTCCATGTAAGACACCTTCACATAGTGCCACAACTTAAAGTCTTGTATATCAAGTGGGTCCTTAAGGGCTTGGGGTTATTGATGCAGCTTAGATGCTTTTTAAAATTTATTGTTACATTCTCTAAAACTCTTAGAAAGGGACAACATTACACGAATAGCATCACGTAGCAATTTATACTTGCCCATTCAGATATACATTCCAATGAGCTTTATCTGCGTTAAATTCTGTGGCGTGTCCATCTTCACTGCTGGTTTAGTTTATGTTGACTGCATTATCCTATGACAAGAATAAAAATATGAACATAGGCAGTTAATGAAGAAAAACAAACCATTACCCTTTCCGAGATCACCCCAACGTTTAAAATTAATCCAATTGCTCGCTATATTCGCCCAATATTTTATGCGCATGCTCAGTAAAGCTAGCGAAGCCGACTTATTCCGCCCCCCTCCAAGTCAGAGGATCGATTGCATTTTTTTCAACAGGCCATATCTTTGCGACCACGGCGGCGGAAGCTTCTGCCCTCATTAAAGATGGCTAGGCAAGGAAGTCCCACCCCCTTATTCCTTGCACTATTATCGTGGGTTGGTGACTTCCACTTGCCCGATGGCGGAAGGTGGAACTTCCTGTTCTGACCGGGGCGCCAGCTTAGTCTGTGGTTGACGACCGGAGTGGTTGACGACCGGAGTATCGGAAAAGGTGCTCTCATTGCTATTTGGGTTTGTGGGCGGGCGTAGAGGAAGGCGATAAAAGCCGCGCTTGTAGCCGAGGTGAAGAGGAAGAAGGAGGAGGAGAAGAAAGAAGAACGAGCCGGAGGAAACCCGCCCGGAAACTGAAAGAAGGTGCCATTGGTCGGAGGATGGAAGCGGAGAAGATGGATGAGAATGAATGGCGATATCACGGGGAGGGCAACAAGAGCCTCGTCGTCTCCCACAGACAGGTAACGGCGCCGGGGGAGGGGACCCCGCGCGCTGCCCGCCGTTCGCCTCGCGCTTGTCTCGAGGCGGCGGCCAACGGCTCTCTGGTTTCGGGTAGCGCTCCGCCCCTCCTCCCTGCTCCCCCCCTCCCCGTGGCTCCGTCTCTGCTCCGGACGGCGGTCCTACAGTCACGCTAATGGAGCCAGAAGGAGGGAGTCCTGTCAGTCCCGGCCGATCCCGGTTTTTCCTGGGGTATCTCCGCCCCTGCCTCTCCTCCCGGCCCACTAGCGTGACTGTGGGACCATGCCAGAGAAAGCTTCCCTCCTGCGCCCCTCAAGAGTGGCCGAGCGCCGTTTCCGCTGCCCCCCCCCCATTTGGTTTGATGGGAAGTCGCCGGGCAAGCTCTGGCCGCCCGGCTCTCGCGTGCTTCGAACGGATTTTCTGCCTCTTTCTGCAGTCTTGCAAAATGCAATTTGCGGGAGGGTTTTTTTTTTTAAATAATTCGGTTTTACTTTCCCTAAAAGAAATGCAGAATTGAAGCAATATTTGAAAACGGTCAGCGCGGGAGGCAAACTGTCATCGGTTTTGGGAAAGTGTGTCTTGGGTCTCCTTCATACCCAGAGGAACCGCAATAGAGTAGAATAGAATAGAATAACAGAGTTGGAAGGGACCTTGTAGGTCATCTAGTCCAACACCAACACCACCCCGCCCACCCAAGCAGGAGACCCCACACCATTTCTGACAGATGACAGTCCAGTCTCTTCTTGAAAGCTTCCAGTGATGAAGCTCCCACAACACTTAGAGGCAAGCAATACTCCTGATCTAGATTAAAACATTTCACCTTTGCCCGGTGTCTGGAAAGTGAAGTTATGGTCCATCATAAGTCCAGAGTCTTTAATAATTCTTACCGGAATTATTCTTGGAAAAACTCCTAAAGTTGTTGTAGAAATACTAAGCTGAAAGCAAGTCCTTCAAAGTGCCTGAGTCATACTTTTAAAGCAACTGCGTTTGACATCACAAGCTAAATATGTAGCGAAGCAAGGTGCTATGATGTCTTAGGAGAGGCATAACACTATTCAAATGATCTTGTTTGGATCAAAGTTTCTCTATCCAAAAATATGAAGAAAAATACTTTTTATTGAAAAGTCAAAATAATGCATAGGCCCCTGTTGGAACCTTCTGAGCCCTGCCATATCAGGATTTCATTCTTTGGCACCTTCTCCTTTTTTCTTTTAAGAAGTAATGTACTGTAGAGATTAATGTCTTGGGTTTAAACAGGCAGTTTGCATTTTGTCAAAGTACAAAGAATGCTGCATGACTTTTGACACATGATTACATCTCAGCTTAAGAGGTAAACTATTTCTTAAATGAGGGGTTAGCCAATAAATAATACGCATTAAAGGATTCCTGGCATTCTTATAATTGTGTCTTTTTTCAAAAGACCTTCTTGAAACAAATGTGGGACAAACATGTACAATGTGGCTTTTGGAATTCTTTCCAGTCCTGTTATCGGCAATCACCTATAGTTCGTTCTCGGTTACAATGTCTCTCTATGCTCCCCTCATGTTGTATCTGTGTGGGATGTGTGCTTTGGGAAACATGGGGAAGGCTGCCTATGATCTGCTCATGTGTCTGGGAAGAAGGAGGGAAGGGCTTAGAATAACACTCACCTATTTTTGGAGCCATTGCCCAATGGCCTCTCCCTGAAGCTTGCACTGAGGGAACTGATTTTTTTTTTCTCTGTAGGAAAGATTGGCCCAATTTTTGAACCTGATCTTTGAGTTCTATTCTATTTAGTTTTGGGAGGTTATTGTTGGATGTACTGATAGAAGGTTTTCCATATATAAATTTTCTTTCAAATACTCTTTTTGGTTATAAAGAATAAAAATGCTATTTTACAAAAACTAACTTCTTTCTTACTGAAAATCACATTACAATGCTATCATTTCTTTGCCAAGTTTTTGGGAGGGGCAAGATAAACATACTTGGTAGAGCTCAACATTGCATCCAATTGTGATTTGTAAAGCCATAGTTTATTTTATTTCATGAACAAACAGATGACAAGCCATCAATTTTGAAATTGTTGTGATTAAAACATAGTTTGGGTAATTTGACTTGCTCTTGTTTGAAAGCATCCCATGATTTGTAAAGCTGCATCCCCAGAAGTGGCTATTTGTAATAGTTCCTTGAAACTCTTTACATGGTTTGAGAAGGAAATGATATAAACAGTGGTTTACTTACTCTATACATTATGAAGATGCATCACAATAATTAAGATCAATGTTAATGATCAACTAATAGTCAGCATTTAATTTTGATTACTTTTCTAGTCACAATATAATTTGTTTATACATTAATGGGCTTCTGTAGAGTAATGGAAAATAATTATACCTAGAGACATGCATTTTACGAAGTAATTTGTATTCATTGACTTTGGTCCCAATAGCAAAAGAATAGAATAAAAACAAAACCCAAGGGTGTATAGAGTTTACATTTTATGCTCTAAATGCCTTAAGCTGATTCTGTTCTTTTCTTAATAATAGAGGTTGAACATACATATTGAAGAGTTCAGAGCAGGTTCTGCTGCTTTTTTTCTCCACATGTATTAACCTAGCAAATGTCATTTCCTACCAAGTTTATATTTAATTATAGTAGAACTGTTGGATCATCATTTCAGAGATATTCCCTTTCTCAGACAGAGAAACTGAATGACCACAGATGGACAAAAAAGCAATGGGAGAAGGAATGACTTCCAACTTTCTGCAGGTTTCTCCATTGATTTTCCTTCTGGGAACCTGACAGGGAGCGTGGGAAATGACAGTCAGACAATTGTAGCTGACTGTAACATTGCTGAAATGGTCACAATTTTGCCAGGTTTCAACCCTAGGAGGTAATGGGATTAATTAACTGACTTGAAGTCCAGAATAAGGATTGTCCCTAAGCACAGCTTACTTATTTTGAACTTTGATTTAATTACTTGCTGACTGGAACAAGTCATGTTCTGATGAGATTCTGCCTCATATCATCTGAGAGCTGCATGCTGGATAAAATTTATTTGCCTATATTCAATCTAAAAGAAAAGGGATTTATTTTAATCACTTTTATTTTAACTGATAGCAGCCTTTAGTTCAAATTACTAAATCATATTAATTTTGCACTTTTTTTACATTCTAGCACTGCATAGTACTACGCTTCTTGAAATTTCCTCCAAATCGAAATAAGGTGAGTTAGTTCAATGTTATTTTTTATTGTTTTGCTAAAGAGAGATGCTATTTATTTCACATTGTATACCAAAGTAGGAAAGGTGTGCAACTGCATTGTATATTATCATTTGTTTTCAGACTTTCTAGATAAAAACATCATAAAATCTTAAACTTGATTAAAATGTAAGCTGAAATCTAAGGATATGAACATTAGCTTCATCTTTTTAACCAATTAATATATTATATTATTCAGTTAGTAAATTAATATGTACAGAATTAAATATTGTTAAAGGTATCTTTTGATAATCCTTAACAAAAACACATAAACACATGAAATATAGCTTCCATGTTTCTAGAAATATTATTTCACAGTAATTGGTTCAAATGGTGTCACCAAAAGAACCATTTTTAAATCATTGATATATAGCTTAAGTTATTTGGAAAAGCCATTCTGTATAATCTATAAAAACAATCCATTGTCGTTTCAAAGTCTTATTTATCTTTACTTCTAGTGAACCAACAAACATTTATAATTTGTAGATAAGCCCAATTCTGCTTTATCAATGTATCTGATCTCAGTGTGAATCATAATAATAATAATAATAATAGGCAAAGATATAATAATTAATAATAATAATAATAATAAATAGTTGCAGCTAATAACGAGATCTGGCAATGGCTAAGAGCAGGAAAGTTGAAGAGAGAGACAGAGGGGCTAATTCTCAGTGCAGAAGATCAAACATTAAAAACAAATGCATATAAAGTCAGAATTGGAAAGATGGCAACAGAGAGCAAATATTGCCTCTGTAAAGAAGCTGAAGAAGCAGCAGACAACCTATTTAGCTGCTGCAAAAAGATTGCATGGACTGATTACAAACGACGGCATTCTCTATTGATGGGTTGGTAGAAATATTTCTGATTCAACTGAATTGGAGATTCTGCCTGTAATGTGCAATTCAAGCTTTGCATCCGCTGATTTTCTTGGCTATGACTATTTGCTGCTTTAACATCTGGCTTGCAGCATTGGCATCAACATTGGAGGGCAGCGTTGTCAGCAGCATTGGGGACAGGATGGCATCAATGGAGGGAGAGGGCAGTGATGAAGCATTGGTGGGGAGACAGCAAGGCGTCATTGTCCCTCTACAACAGTTCCAGTTTCTCATGTGGCTCCTTGGGAAAATTAATTCTGCTCTAGGTCATATTTCTTGATTAGGTATCAGTCTTATTCTTCAGTTTCTCTTCTTCTATCTGTTTTAACTTGCTTGCACCTGATCTTATCTCATTTTGATTTTATTTTCCAACCCAACCTTCCATTTTGCTGATGCACCATTTGATTTATTTCTTGTTGATTGATTTTGCATCCAAGATTTTCAGTTATAATTGCAACTATGTTGTGTATCAGTTGTTTTGTTTCTTGAAATGAGTTGGTACCAGGGGTGGGTTTCTCGCCCCGTTCCAACCGGTTCGGTTGGAACGAGGCCAGCGGCGTCCTCGCGCACACATGTGGTGCGTGCGTGCATGCGTGTGGCGCACGCATGCGTACTAGCGTCTGTGCGATTCTCCAGCTGCTCCTGGAGGATCGCGCAGGTGCTGTATGCATCCTGCGCATGCGTGGAAGCGCAGAATTCGTCAAAACCGGGTAAGGAGCAGGCGCGCGCGGTCCCGGGTGGGCCCTTCACCGTTCCCGGAAGTTACTTACTTCCGGGTTCGGCGACCAACCGGTTCGCAGGGACCGCCGCGAACCGGTTGAAACCCACCCCTGGTTGGTACTTAACTTTGATATTACAATATTGGCATAATTTATACTTGTGCAGGGAGAGTCACTTTGGTGTAGTTGTTAAGAGATCAGGATAGGAACTATAAGGCTCTTGAGTTCTAGTCTCATCTTGGGCATAAAGCCAGATGGGTGACCTTGGGCCATTCACTTTCTCTCAGGAAGGAGGAAAAACCTTGCCAAGCAAAGTGCAAGGACTTGTTCTCTGAGAATCAGACATGATTGAATTGAAGGGGGAAAAAACCCTTTGGCTAGCTATTTTTTGTAACAAGCTTCAAACAATTATTTATTTTCAGTCGTTGTATATTTGCAACTTTTCTTCCAATAGTCCTGCAGCTGCTGACCTTGGTTGTTCAGCCCCCAGTTCTGAGTCCTGTAACCTACTTATCATCAAATGTTCAGGAACTCCAACACTTAGTGCTAGCCTTGTTGATCCAGGCAATGACTGGTCTGGTTGACAAAATCGCCATCAGTCTATTGCAAAGGCAGCTTTCCTTGGAACAGCTTATATCTTATGACAATACTTATAATATTATTAATCAGCAATGTTTTCCCAACCCAGTTCCTTGGAAGGACTGGATAGATAGACAAAAATGTCACATCCACCATAAATATCTGGCTTTGTGACCAACCAGATGATAAAATGTATATGCTTCCAGATTCCCAGAGAGTCTGGGTGGTTTATTAATTGTTTAAAAACCTATTAAATCAAGAAAACAACACAAACAAAAAAGATGGCAGAAACAACAAACCCAGGTTGGAACAAAGAAAAAGAAGATAAGAGGGTTTCAGTGACCCTAAGCAAGGTTTTGGGCAAAAAACCAGGTCAGGCTCTTGATAAACATTATCAAATAGACTAGGATTAAAAATATTGAATCTAAAAATGCAAATGTTCAGGTTCAGGTATATTTCCATTATGTTTTTGCATATAATGGCATAGTCAAGATATTAGTTTTTTGTCTCTTATAGATTATGCCCAATATATACAGATTTGTAAATCTTATTAGAGCAGTGTAAATAATAATTGTTTCTTAAACATATAAAAAGCCCCCACAATCTCCTTTGAATTCTTAGCTATATATTAAATATATTGAAATTGTAGTTATTAATGCTGTAAGAAAAAATGTCTAAGATATGCAAGTAAACACATAATAATCCTAAAATTTAGGAAGATTGCTAAGCACTTAAATTTTTAACATGACAACAGTGCAACAAGTAGAAACTATAGAAAGAAGAAGAAAGAAAAAAATAATCCACTGAGAATCTTGCTCACTTGAGGTTGAATTTTTCCCTCTATAAAGGGACTCATGGACAAGGAAGAAATGAGATGACTACAGTTTACCAATCTAGAATTCTGTTTAATTGCTCTGTTTCAAAGTTCACTTTTTCATATATTTGGTTCTTCATGCATGTTCCATTTATAAAACCAATAATAAAGTTTAAAAGGGACCTTCAAAATTCATCATTTTATGTTAAGATTATAAAATAAAGTAAAGTTAGAATTTGTTCAGGCCAGTATTGAAAAAAGAAATTATCTTGAGGACAGTGCAAAACGAAAAAAGAAGAAGGTTGCTAGGTCATGTCTGTACAGTACGGGGTTAAGTGTAAGTGGGGAAATGCTCTTAGGTTTCCTATCCAGATATCCATAGCAGTGACATCTAAAGAAACCAAGGTATTTAGATTTTGCTCCTGTACTAGTTTCTCTTTCGGGTTTACAATACAATGCAATACAATGGCAGAGTTGGAAGGGACCTTGGAGGTCTTCTAGTCCAACCCCCTGCCTAGGCAGAAAACCCTATACCGTTTCAGACAGATCGCTATCCAACATCTTAAAGATTTCCAGTGTTGGGGCATTCACAACTTCTGGATGCAAGCTGTTCCACTGATTAATTGTTCTGTCAGGAAATTTCTCCTCAGTTCTAACTTGCTTCTCTCCTTGATTAGTTTCCACCCATTGCTTTCCTTCATGCTAATTTAAATTTTTAGTAAATTCAAAGACTCAAAAATAATTGGTAGTGTTATTTTGTAGGTAAAGGACTTAATTTGACTTTAATTTCTGAAAACCATATGGAAGGCCATATTTCAAAATTGTGCTTATTTTACTATTTTTTGGATAGGACAGATCTTCTGTGGCCTGAAGCGCTACAGGTACTAGATTTATCTAAGCACGCAGTTGCCTTGGACAAACTGTAACTTTCCAGAAGAGGTGGATTGACAGTGTTTTCAGTGAAACGCTGAGTACTGATGAATGTACTATTTGTCTTGATGGATGCTATTGTCTCTGTAAGCATGGATCGGTACAAATATGAGGCTGACTTTCCTCTTACAATCATTTCAGAAAAGAACGGCTTCTCTGTTTCTAATGTTAATTACTGCTGCCCTCACTGTGCTAATTGCAAGTGTTTTGTTAAAGGGTATTGTACCAGACTTTCTAAATATGTGATTTAAGCTGACAGAAATGGTATAAAGCTACCCATGTTGAAACATCTTTAAAAAGCGCAGAACAGATATTCTTTTTGGAGTACTCACAATATTGAGTAATAAAAATTACTATATTTTTATTTTTTGTTCAGTTTATTTGTCAGTTCAGCATAATGATGATGATCCTTTTGATTAAGATTTAGTGGATTTTGAGTTCTTGCTGAATTCTTAATCTAACCTCTTAAGTAAAATGAAGCAATTATTTTTATTTATCCACATTTAACTTAGACACACAAAAGCCTGCTAGTATGACATTGACTTCTTTCCATAAAACCAAAACATATATTTATATTTTGAAGGTTTACAAAATATGAAGCTTTTTTATAAATCCTGCATAAAATCATGTTTGAATTATTGGTTATATAACATAGTTTACATTCATTTAATTAACCATTTCAGTAAAGTTGCCTAAGATAGTTTCTGTAAGTATTTTTTTTATTTAAGTAAAATCTCTTTTGGGTTGATTTTCTTGTGATTTCATGGACATATCCATGCTGCTTTCTTAGAAGCAGCATGAAAGTGTTTGGCATTTCCTCCTATTGTGAAAAATTTCCACAATGTCTTCAACCTGGTTTTCCCCTTGAGATCTTCCCTTGAAATACTATAGTAATTAAGGTCAGTCACAGTTTGTTTCTGAGTTCAGGCAAGTCTACTGAGGTGTTGCATCTTCTGAGACATTATTTCATGTACTGCTTGCTTAATTAGCCAATTAAACATGTTCGCTGTCAAGTAAATATAGCACTTTCACTCTGTGAGGATTACCCTTTCAGAGGAACTATTTCATTTCTGTTTCTTCTTACATTGTCCTCTTGCTATACCTACCATGCTACTCTTATACTAGAGACAAATTTTGTTCACCTTGACTCTTATGTCTTGATCTATTTCAGAATGCCTGAGTTTGCATAATTTTCCAGAAGTAAGGCCTTTTAGTTATCCAGACTGAAGAGTTTATAAGTTGAATAGCTGTTATTTTGCTAAATAATAAAGTAGATAAAACTTTTTTATAGGAAAGGATTTCTGAAGCCAGAAGTTAGTCTCTAACTCTTATATTGATATATCTGACAAATGGCTGAATTTAATTTTTAAGCAGAAATAGACATTTAATGTAGTTATATTCGGAATTATTTAAGATGTTCCATGCAAGGATTGAGCCATGCACAGAACAGGCAGTTCTGGGCAATCAAAGTCTAGGAAGAAACTTGTGTTTCATATGGACATGGTCATAGAACATATGTGTTCCAACACAGGTGTTCTGAAATAAGGACAATAAGAAAAATAGATATTAGAGTTTATATTCAGTATGCAATAACTAGGTGGAGAAAATAAATAGAGGGAAGGGTGAATGGGTGAGTGGTATGGGCATATGCAGAGGTAGTGGGTGTGCCAACAGTGTTTAAATAAGGAGAGGCAAAAGAAAGGAAGGTGTGGAAATACCTGGTCTGAAGTGGACAGCCAGATGTATACGGTGTATTTGATTCCAAGTACATCAGTGGCCACGGTGATGTACAGAAAGAGAAAGGAGGGAGTAGAAAATTTGAGTGAGGGGCAGTTACATGGGCCTACCTTGCAGAGGAAATGATGAAAGAAGGGTGAGATGCAGGAGCCTTTCCTTCTCTCCTGGTAATTGTCTTCTGGATCTGCAAATGTTCCAGGTTCCACTTCAACTGGACAGTCACTTCACTTGGAATGGTTCTGCTGGACCACATAGTCATAGTGTCCCATGCATGGAACAAAACATATTCTTCATTTAATATATCTAATTTAAAGCTGAGATATTAAAGAAATCGTCAGGAATTAATTTAGAAGGATTTAAAGAGTGCTCATTAAATCATAATGCTGACCTAAGAATACATATTGTTAGCTTTTTAAAAATACATGAGAGAAGCTGCCGATTTAGTTTGTGTTTTCAATAAAACTTAACTAATATTTTTACATCTTAGTTTTTCCCATTTCTTATCCATTTCTTCTTCTATGAATCAGTGACACCTTTGTTTCCTTTGATTGTCAAATTGCTACACTTATACACTTTTTTAGGATTTATAAGTTGTATGTCCAGTTTATCAGAAAATGGTCTCTCTTGCAGTGAATTGTTTGATAGGCAAATAGTAATTGCAGTGTATTGATTATGTGCATCTAAAATATGTATCTTATAGAGAACTACAGTTTGAGAGAAAACTAGTCTAAGATGTTAGCTAAAGGTGTGAATGATATTAAAAGTAAATATTTTCTCGTTTGCTAATAAAAGAGAGGCAGAGTGATAGAAATTTGTATTTGGTTTGGCAATTAATACAAGGAGTTGTGTTCTCTGCATATTTGAAATTGACAATTATTTGATCCAGAGTAGTTAGAATTTCTACCTATTACTAATGTATATTTTGTTTCACTAAATATTTATGTTTGCTTTTTTAGACACCAGAAGAAATCTCTCATCATCTTCAGAACATAGTGTATTTTGGCAAACACATCATGAAGCACTTTTTTGGGGAGAAATATGTTCATCATGGGGTAATTATTATTTTATCATTCTTTTTAAATAAGCAGAATTTTTTTCTTGCAATGTTTTATAGCCTCAGGTGGTTGATTTTGACACAAAGAAAAAGTTTGTAGTTTAACTTGTATTTAGATCACATATATGGAAGTTAGGTAAAGGTTTCCCTTGCACATATGTGCTAGTTGTTCCCGACTCTAGGGAGCAGTGTTTTAAAGCTGAAGAGACAGTGCTGTCCGAAGATGTCTCTGTAATCATGTGGCCGGCATGATTAAACACTGAAGGCTCACAGAACGCTGTTACCTTCCCACCAAAGGTGGTCCCTATTTTTCTACTTGCATTTTTACATGCTTTTGAACTGCTAGGTTGGCAGAAGCTGGGACAAGTAACAGAAGCTCGATCCATTACTCAGGGCTAGGGATTCGAACCACCAAACTGCTAACCTTTCTGATTGACAAGCTCAGTGCCTTAGCCACTGAGCCTCCATGTCCCTATAAAAGATAGAGCAGTGGCCAAAAACTTTTGTTGTATACATTCAGAATAGTTACCCTAAGTTTCATACAGTAGGAAGAAGAAGAGCGCTTGAATGTGGCTTTTCATGATTCTGCCATTGATCATTTACAGTTACCCCTTTTTAAAGTAATTGGGTAGAAATTGTACATGATACACTTTTTAAAAATATTGAGATTGTGAGTCATGAAATGATTAGGTAAAAACATTTGTGAATAAAAATATTACCTATATCCTACTTCCACAAAAGGTGTAAGATGTAAATTGAGTGTTAATTAAATATAAATAAACTCTCAGCATGTAATTGATAAAAACAGAATTCAAAGGACAAGAATGCAGGCTTATCTTACATATTTCACTCATTATCTTAATATTTATTTCTATTGTACTTTCTACCAAGACCTGCATTTAATGCTACTAACACAATAGAGGTAAAATAAAAAATCTATAGAATTAAAGCAAATGCTTTTTGAACATTAAAATGTAGGACAGGTGTTCCTTGGCTTATGTCCATTCATTCAGTGACTATTCAAAGTTACAGTGATGCTGAAAAAAGTGGATATACAACTGGTCGTATTGCAGCACTCCTATGGCAATGTAATTGCAATCTGGATGTTTATGTGCCTGGCTCACAATACATACATACATACATACATACATACATACATACATACATACATACATACATATATACATACAGCCTGCACTATCCTCCCATGATTTAAGCACTGCCTGTTCCAGTCCTCT
The DNA here is from genome assembly GCF_051295495.1 of Thamnophis sirtalis. Lineage (NCBI taxonomy): Eukaryota > Metazoa > Chordata > Lepidosauria > Squamata > Natricidae > Thamnophis > Thamnophis sirtalis. The sequence goes on along the minus strand of NW_028261383.1, from coordinate 72,684,710 downwards.
TAGGCCCTCCCTTAGCTGTTTTGAGGTATCCCCATGTTATTTTACCCAGGATTCCCAACGCTTTCTGTTTAATGACCACCTTTTGGGATTACAAGGCAACTGGGACTGCTCTAGATTGTCATCACTAATCGCTGCAGTCACATAATGTCACTTTGCTTAGTTAACCTCTCACATTTCTTTATCTGTCTTTGATATAAAGCATGTTTTTCTTTTCACCAGACTAACCTTCATTTTATTTTTCTAATTCATTATTGACATCAGATTACAAATCAACTCTATCCAACATATAAACATATTCTTGAAGGTATTTTAAAGTTAATTCCAATACTTCTTCAAAAAAGGCTGTTTATTAAATATTATTAAAAAGGAAACAAATACAGAAAACTTATTTAAAGTTCACATTTGCTTAAAAAGGCACCTTCCAGGAAAGGGAGTGGAATTGGGGGACACCTTCTCTAGTCTTGTCCTTTAATTGGAAAATTGAATTCGGATGATTCATGCATTTAGTGGCTGCTTGCTCTAAACTTGAGCTAATATTTTTCAAATTTTGATTAGTTTTGAAATTGTGAACACATAAATACTGTATTTAGTAATGAAACAGATACAATAATGTTTAGTGTACAAGAAGCATTGGAATCAGGGATTATTAGCAAAGTTAGTAGATATTACTAAGAATATTATGTAATTGAAGGAGTTTTTGTATTTTCTAGGGAGAGTTTGGCAAAATTATTATTCAAAGCTGACTGTTGAACTGAACTCTGAACTTTAAGGCAGTATTCTCCCTCTCTCACCTTTTCACCCAACGTTCCTCAAGGCATGTTTACTGAGCAATCATCTTTATTTGAAAATATTGTCGCCTTGCTATGCATATATATATAGAGCGCAATTTTTCCTGTAAATGTATTTTATTCTATAGATTTGTTAATTGTTTTACAGGGCGGCTCCAATTATTACTGACTGATAGAAAGAATAAGTTGAATCTTAAGTAATCAAAATGATTACTTAGTGACACAGTCACTAAGTAAACCACATGACAGAGAGAGGGTGGGGAGAGAGAAGATTGTTTGTTGCTGCTGCCTCATTTAAAGTTATGTCATGCAGCTGTGATAGTGTTACTCAGTGTTTACTGTCAGGGGCAAAAATGTGGGCATAAGTGCACATATTGGTTGGAAAGTGATTTTTATACTACTGTTTACTGCATGTTATTACCATTGTATTTGTGAACAATCATTATCCAAGTCAGTTGCTAAATGGGGACTACCTGTAGTATTCAGCTTACATATAGCAATAGGAATTACCATCAGTATAATAAAAATATTTAAACATCTTTTAAATCTTTTAGGAAGTTGTCCAGCTCTCTTTGGACTTTGTGAAACAACTTTGCTTAAAGATCCAGGCAGAGAGGCCAGGTAAGAAATTAAAATAATGGCACAGCTATTTGAACATAAAGTTGAAACTGCATTTTCTGAAACTTGGCTATCTCAACTCATCTGCAAGTTGATTCAGTTTTCTTTAAAAAAGCATAGAAATGTGGTTTGCCCTTGTCCTCTAGGCCCAATTTCCCAATCTTGTTTATTGCCCTGTTATTCCCTTGAAATCTTCCATACAAGGATTATTACTACTGCCGAATAAGAATAAGAAAATTAGATTTATGTAGATTATAACTACATGATTCTTGTCTTGTGTTTAGCCCCAATATTTTAATGGTGTAATTACATCATGGTACAAACAGATCTTGCTTATGGAATTAATTGTTCAGTTATTAGAATAAACATTGGTGTTGCCTTCAGTACTGGTTGTCCTCAACTAACAACCATTCTTTTAGCAATTTTTCAAAATTACAATGGCACTGAAAGAAGTGATTTACAACCAGTCCTTGCAGTTAATGAAGTTTGCCCATATAATGCATCTTAGCTGCCAAGTATGTTCCTGAAAACGATCGTCAGTACTTACCTGAACGTCGATTCTAATGATGAGAGAGGGAGGTGCTACCAGTGGGCGATCATCAATCCTGATGGGTCCATAGACTGAGAGAAATTTGTTGCAGCCACGCCTCTACTCCTTCTCTCCAGTTTTCTTGAGGTCGTAGGGAGTAAACCTGTGAATCAAATGTCACAACAAGGAAAGAAACAAACTCCTCCCCCCCAAGCCGCTACTCTACTTATGGTGGGAAGGTACAACCTCCCTCTCTCATCATTAGAATCGACGTTCAGGTAAGTACCAATGATCGTTCTCAATGATGAGCAAAGGGAGTATTACCAGTGGGATGTACCCAAGCTAGTGTCCATAGTGGGGGAAGAATTATAAATTGGTAGCGGCTGATGGAGCCACTACTTGCTGCAACACTCTATGGCCGAATGATGCTTCAGCTGACGCGTAAGCATCTAATATGTAATATCGAATAAATGAAGTAGGAGTCACCCAAGAAGCTGCCCTACAGATATCTTCAAATGGCGCTCTAGTTGCCGTGGTGGCCGCACTGTGAGTAGAATGTGCAGTAATTCCTTGAGGAGGACTTTTGCCCTTAGCTACATAGGCCAAGGAAATCGCTTTCCTTAATCACCTACCTATCGTGTTAGATGTCACCCGTACACCTTGCATGGATGGTTGGAAGGACACCAGAAGAGCTTCTGATTTATGGAATGAGACTGTTCGACGGAGATAAATTCTCAATGCTCTGCGGACATGAAGTCTGTGCCAGAGTCGCTCCCTAGGATGAGATGGAGCAGGACAAAAGTTGGGCCCTATGAAACGGGGTATTAAGTTTGGGTAGAAAAGCCAGATCTAACCATAATGTCACCCTGGTGGAAAATGCATAGATCGTTACGTGAAGACAGCGCCCCAATCTCTGAGATGCGTCTAGCGGATGCTATAGCAATCAAAAAAGTCATTTTAAGAGTTAGGAATTGAAGGGATACCGAGCGAATCAGTTCAAAAGGTGTTTCAGTCATAGCCTGTAGAACCAAAGGTAAGTCCCATCTGGGAAATCTATGTACTACCGGAGGGGCAATATTGGCAGCCCCTTTCAAGAACCTTCTAACTAAAGGAAGATGAGATAGGGGAACATGACTCTCACCTGGTAGAATGGTGGAAAGTGCTACCGTTTGGCGACGTAAGGTATTGTATGCCAAACCCTTGTCTAACCCAGCTTGCAAGAAGTCTAAAACTTGAGGCACAGATGCGTCCTCTGCCCTAATGGATGTCGCCTCACACCACTGTACAAACGCCGACTACGTAACCTTATATATTCTAGTGGTCGAAGATCACCTGGCTGCTTCTAAGGTGGAAATAACCTTAGCAGACACCTGGGCCCTACTCAAAATGGCCCTTTCAAGTGCCAGGAGGTTAGTTTTAGCCATTGAGGCTCTGGATGTATCAACACCCCTTGGCACAAGCAAATCTCCTACCTGGGAATTCTCCAAGGTGGAGACACTGACAGTTGGACCAAGTCCACATACCATGGTCTCCTGGGGCCAGTCCGACGCTAATAGAATTATCTCCACCTCCTCTGACACTATCTTCCTGATGGTCCATGGAAGAAGGGGAAGGGGAGGGAAAGTGTATAGAAGGCCTAATGGCCATCGGCAGCTCATCTGTGTCCTCGGCTCCTCGAGTCCAATATCTGGTCACAAATCTCGGCAGTTGAGAGTTCGCCGGAGTTGCAAACAGATCAATCATTGGAGTCCTGAATCTGTGGGAAATACGCTGAAATATGTCCGGGTGAAGCTGCCACTCCCTGTGGTCTACTGTGGTTTGGCTGAGCCAGTCCGCCAGGTGATTGACAGTCCCTGAAATGTGATCCGCTACTATTGATATCACATGAATCTCTGCCCACAAGATCAGTCTGTGTGTCTCTGTCCACAGAGCCCTTGAATGAGTTCCACCTTGCCTGTTCACCTTCAATTAATGGCTACCCGCTTCGGTAGAAATGGTGGGTGGCTCAGGAAACGCTGGATTACATGGCGATAACAAATGCCGCGCTTAGACAGCTTGCAGGGCTCCCCCTGCAAGAATCCCACCAGCATGACTGCTGACTCCTGAAAAGCACTTCCTTTGGTGGCTGCTGACTCGTTGCAAAGGAAGAAGAAGGGCTGTCAGAAAAATCTTTTTAAAACGGAGCCGTGGTTTTTCCCGCCCCCCTCCCCCCGGCCACAGCCACGCAAGCCAGTTATAATTTTACTTTCAAGCCACCTCTTACCTCGTCTGCCGTGGACCTGTAACTTTAAACGCTACCAGATCCAGCATAATACAATCCGGCGCCGCGCAAGGAGGCGACGAGCCCGATATCTCCCCCACTTACTGAATCACGATCTCCAAAGTTTGAAGGAATTTAGATAAGGAATAGACCATATTAGCCAAATTCTCCTCAAATAATGTAAATCTCCAGAAAAAACAGTAAACCCACAGAAAATAGCAAGAGCTATGAAGAAACCCAGCCTAATTGGACCATAGACTGAGAGGAAACTGGGCAGAAGGAGTAGAAGTGTGGCTGCAACAAATTTCTCTCAGTCTATGGACCAATCAGGATTGATTATAGCCCACTTGTAGCACCTCCTTCTGCTCATCATTGAGAATGTTTGTGTAGCTTGATCTATGAGTATATGGTGTGTGTGTGTGTGTGTGTGTGAATACACACACACACAGACACACACACACACACTTCATGTTTGAATTGGATTTTCCAATGTTATTGAGTATTGAACGTATAATTAATTGGACACAAATACTTCATTATGATTGTAATTGTGAATATATACTTACAGATTCCTCAGACATAAAAGCTTCTATTCTTTTAGAGTTTTCAGGTGGTATCTGTGGAAAGTTATTCAGAGCAATAAAAGCTGATTAGGCCATCAAATGCGTAAATACTACGTTTCCTCTTTCAGAATAACTTGCCCTTTTAAAAGAGAAAAATGTAGCAGTATAATGGTATATTGTTTGATGCTAAAGCTGGTTCAACTTGTATTTTGTTGCAAAATAATAATAAAAAATCCCACGTAGGCTTTGCTGCAACAGGAAGCACATCTCTTAAATATGTTTCCCAAAGTTGAGTCAACATTTCTTTAGTTAATGGGTTATAATTTATTGTACCCATTATATTTCTTGGATGAATAATTAACATTTCTTACATTTAATACATTGGATATTTAACACTGTGTGGCATAGATTATTTCTGTTTTTACATTAAGTAGACACCTTTCTCCAGCATAGGATAAACCAAAGACTTTCCTGACTTGAGTTTGATTGTTTGTGATTAAATAAACATGTCCAAATCGGTTGTTTAGTATCACTATGAAAGTGACCTACCACTGCCTTCTTTCTGATTTCTCCTCCCCCAGCTTGCCTATAAATGTAGGATTTCCTGGTCTTCCATCCCAGACTTAATCAGGGCTGAGTTGATTAATCATTTACATTTTTACAAATCTTAATTTGTAAAGATTAATTACAAGATACTTATTTACTTTTGAAACAGGTTGATAATTCAAATCTTCTTGACACGTAAGCTTATTTACAGTGCAGCCAAGATTCATATCATGATTCTAAATCCAAAGTAAATTTTAAGTTCTTGTATTTTTCAAATAAATTGCTTCAGAGAATTTTTTAGCACAATTGTTACAAAGATGCTGCAACACTTGTATAATTGAACAAAACCATATCTGATTACTTTTCCCCAAGAGTACTTACATTTTTTATTGAATATTTTTACATGAATAAAAGACAAATATGAAAACATGAATAAAAAATAAACTGGAAAAGATAGAAGAAGAAATGTAAAAATCAATACAAATAAAGAAGAAAAAGGTAATTAAAGAAGTGACTTCCGATCTTCATTGCAACATACTATCCCTCCTCCCTTTCTAAGATTACATTGCAAAGATCCCTTATATCCCATTTTCAGCTCCTTTTAATTTACAAATCCAAAAATTACTCACATTTTTCCATTTTCAACAAAAAGTCCATAAAGGGGCTATAGTTTTTTATAAATGTATTTAAATTTATCTCAATCAAACAAATCAATTGTATCGTCTTCACAATCCCTTCTTCCATTGCTTTTAGGAAACATTTCAGACATGCATTTTAAAATGTAATAACATGTTTTGGGTAAAATGTAAATAGCAATCAACTTAGACATTCATTTGATGGAAATTTGTTTTGGCAGTTTGGGGAAGGTAATAACAAACTTATTAGCCTCCTGTATTGAATAGCATGGAAAGTTGATGTGTGTTGAACACAATAGTAGGTTCTGTGTTTGTATTCCACCCTTCCTTCCTTGAAAGAGTTCAAAGCAGAAGTTATATACTCTCAACTATTTCTATGAGTCTGTGCTTATTTGGTAATTTGTAAAGATTTTATTATAGGTTTCCCATATTGAAAGCCAGTAATAACACTATTAACTAAAGAAAGTTTTTTTCTCAAACAAAAAAAATTGAAATGCCAATGGCTTATTGCTTTTTAACTATTTTAAACTATCAAGAGAAGAATGACATTTGCCATATTTTCTAAAAATCTTTTTCAGTTAATATGCTTTTATTTGGTATAGATGTATAGTATCATGATGTCTGTATATCCATAGTTTGAGCACGATTCCTTGTAGGGATTGGACTGATCATAGAAAATGATATTAAAGAAGAATTCTGTTAGCATAAATGAAAGGCCTGGGAACCATTCAGATAACTACATACGGGAGTAATTGATAGCTGTATGTTTATTTGTGGTGCTCAAAAAGTTGGAGAATTAAACATGGGTGTAAGCAGTTCTCCTTTTTCTTTAGAATCACGCTGTGATAAAGAGATGGATGCTCTTAGTGGTTATGCTTTGTGCCTTCCTAATCTCACCAGGATGCATTTTGTTGAACATCGCCCTAAACTTTGTATAGAAATTAAGGTAAGTACATAAAGAATTCAATGCAATCCATACTTTGTGTTTACATGGTTGCTTTTATACTGCTGATGAATGAAATGTTAAACAATGTAGAAACATAATTTCAAGGTTTTGTTTCCATTAGAGGAAGTAACTATAAAAGATGAAATGGCATTTTGCAACGCATTTAAAGTCATAGAAAATTTGAAGCCCATTTTAATCAGGCTTAATTATTTAAAATAGAACTATACTATAGGTCACTTTGTATACCCATCCTGATGGCTAGTTCTCACAAAAGAGGTAGAATGAAACAGTGTTGTAGAGTGATTTTGTTTCTTAATCAAATACCACTGACATTCTTCTTTTTGGATGGCACTTATGCAGATTTAAATGTTTGAAAATTTGAATAGTTAAAAGTGTTACAGCCATTTAGATTTATGCCAAATAAGTAATACTTTTGGGAATGTATCAATCATTTTTTGGCAAAAGTAAAATAAATATTTCTGCTCTTTGTCTATATTAGGATTAGAAAGTTTGTGTACTGCTTTTTATAAGAGTTCACTGAAAGGTTGAAAGAACTTAAAGACCATACATTATTGGAAGTGCGTAGGGGAGGTTGGTATTATTTTTAAATACAAACCAAAGATGTCCTAAATTTTAAACTGCATTTTTTTCTTGCAGCCAAAATGTGGATTTCTCCCCTTTTCCAGTCATGTTTCACAAGATATAAAATATAAAGTTTGTCGTTACTGCATGCACCAGCATCTAAAGGTAATGTACAGCTTAAGTGAATTGTAAGCTTTTGATAGCAGAGTAGAATTAATACTCCATTTGAATATGGTATACTTGATTATGTACAAGTCAAAACTTATTCCTTTTTCAGTTGTGAAGGCCATTTTATTTACATTAATATACACTGTCATGTAAATGGAAGGAAATGCTTTTGTTGGGAAAAGTGTGAAGAAGCAGCATGTTAGAGATTGTAACTTTCTTAAACTGGTAGAACAGGAAAACAAAACGCATGTGTGGAAGTGTCTGGAGATGTTGATGAACTCCCAGCTTGAACAGTTCTGGAAATTAACTGGAAATTTGAGAAATAAATAAATGCATATTTAGGAAGTCATATGTTCTATTTGTCAACAGGTAGCAAAAGGAAAATGGAAACATCTAAGTAAATATTGTCCGCTAGACCTATTCTCAGGGTAAGAAAATATATATCTTATATTTATGTATATTTCCTTCATTGAACTGTTGTTGTTATTCTTCCTACTTGTTTTGAAGAGCTATGCTGCTATATGAAATTTTAACAACTATACTCATAACAAGGAAAGTTTCAGTCTTAATCAATACAGAGCTGCATGATATATATTATAGGTTATGGAAAGAAGTTAATAATGTTCTAGTTGGAAAAATAATTGGAACAATTTTCAGTGAAAAAATGTTGAAAATATGGATCTTAAACTGAGGAGAAATTTCCTGACAGTTAGAATAATTAATCAGTGGAACAGCTTGTCTCCCAAAGTTGTGAATGCCCCAACACTGGAAGTCTTTAAGAAGATGTTGGATAGCCATTTGTCTGAAACGGTATAGAGTTTTCTTCCTAGGCAGTGGGTTGAACTAGAAGACCTCCAAAGTCCCTTCCAACTCTGCTATTGTATTGTATTAAATATCTTCTAAGTAGAACTGTCTTAAGTATTAGAGTGGAGAATAGTTCCAGTCATAAGGTCATAGAGTTAGAAATAAAAGATGTGTTTGAATAAAATAAAATGTGTTTGAAAGTAGATCAGATAAATCAGAGTGAACAAGTTTATTTTAGTTATGGATTGGTTACACTTCATTTTAAATATTCAGGTTTTTTTTCTATATTTTAGAAATAAACAGCGAATGCACTTCGCCTTGAGAAACCTATTATATGAAGCACAGAATAATTTAAAAATATTTAAGGTAAGTTGCTCTGGATTTTTCAAGGAAACTTTTGTTCTTCATCCAGCCTACTTCACTTTATTATTTTTGTTCTAGTATGCTTAATTAGGAAGCAACTTCTGAAGGTCCAAGCTCCCATCTCCATGATTTAAATAAAACCGCAATCAACACTTTGCTTACTGGGCAAATTACTTACACTGATGTTGTTTGGAATAATCCTTTTCCCTTTTTTATTTTCTGAATATAATTCAGAAATATGCTTAATGAACATGATTTGGAAGTTTAAAGTAGAGAAATGTTATAGAAGAGGAAGAGTGAATTGAGTCTGTCAGCGTTCCAAATATTATCCAGAATTAAATCATAGTTCAAGACATAACTTTAATCAAAGTTCCAATTTAATAAAACAGACATGTTGGTACATCTGTGGAAACCCGAATCTGAAAGCTTCCTGGGTTTCCACCCAGTTGAAAGTTCATAATCCTGTCCCCACACCCACAAGTCCATCACATGGTCCAATCTTCCTCTGCCGCACTGGCATTTCCACCCATCTAGTTCCGGTCAGGTACAGTTGGGCTTCTAGAAAGGAATGTTTTATTTTAACACCAACACATTCTACTCCTTACTATCCCCCCTCCCAATTCCCCACTAATGAAACAGCATAGTAAAGAAATAGAGAGAGTGTGTGGCAGGCCAAAGATCCTAAAAGGAATATGATGTCTGCAAATTTGGACAGAAGTATAAAAAATGATACATTTGTCTGGTTGAGAATTATGAAGCTCATTTGAGAAAATATACACTAGTTAGAAGCTGTAATTAGCATACATTTTTGGAAGTCTATACGCCTCTTTATGACAGTCTTGGATTAATTTTGGACCGGATATAGCTGCCATTATCTTCTGCTGTGGAAGGCTGGGGTCTCCAAAGTATCACTGTGCTTCTTTGATGGAGTATTCCCTCCTGTTATTTTCTTCAAGGTTTGGTGGGTCCTGCTTTATTCTCCTTTCACTTTCCTTTCATTCTCCAGATTAGTTTCAGTCTCTCGGCTTCTGTGCTGTTCTTCAACCAGCCATGTTAGTAACAATTGCAATAGTATTTAGACTGCCTCATAGTGCCCCATAGACTGCCATATACTGTCCCATAGTGCATTACAGCACTCTCTGGGCGGTTTACAGTATTTGCATATTGTCCCCAATAGTCTGGCTCCTCATTTTACCAAACCTCAGAAAGATGGGTCAACTTTGTGCCCTGTCAGGATCAAACTCCAGGCTGTGGGCAGAGTTTGCCTCCTCCATAAGATGGATGAAATCAGTGTAACAATCTCTAGCATTTGCAAAGCCAACAGTCATATTCAGAAGGATTTTTTCATTCCCGTATTGGTTGATTTCAGTCTACATCTCTTAATTATTTTTATCTTTTGTAAATTACATCTTAATTTTATATCTGGTATTGGAACAAGAAATATATAGAGACTTTGTTAGCTTTTTTTTGCTGTGATTAGGGAAGAAAGAATATGAGAAAAGCAGTACATTCGGCAGGGTCTTAAAACTTGCTCTCTACTTGCTGCTTTTATTTTCCAAATCATGTATTTCTCCTGCTTCATGTAAAAGCTTGGTGAAGTAGTTTCCAGCTAAAAATTACTTACTCTCAGCTCTTCAGTTGCAAGATGCATTATCACACACTAATTTTAATTCAGATTGTTCTAACATATGCATATATCTTTCACAGTACTGTATTTTTCAGACTATAAGATGCTCTGGACTATAAGACGCACCTAGATTTTGGGGAAGAAAGCAAGAAAAAACAATCTGCCTCTGTCTCCCAGCAGTTTGCCTCCTTTCAGCAAATAGCAAACAGCCTGGTCAACTTCAGCACAGCCTGATTTAGCATGAGCAGCTGACGGGTGGTTGGATCTCCCTCCTGGAATACAGCCTATCAGCTGTTCCAGGCTGCGGGGATCATCACTGTCCATTGCTGCTCATTGCTGCTGCTGCCTATCACGCTTTCACTCACCCCATTTTCGGCCTCCGTCTGTCCCATTTTCGGCCGTTCCAGGTGATGCTGATAGGCGGCGGAGGCAGCAATAGGCAGCAGCAGTGATGGACGGGGACGATGGGTGGAAGTGATCCCCGCAGCCTGGAGCAGCTGATAGGCTGTATTCCAGGAGGCAGATCTAACTACCCATCAGCTGCTCGTGCTAAATCAGACTGTGCTGAAGCTGACCAGGCTGTTTGCTGCAAGGAGGCAAACTGCTGAGAGACAGAGGCCGAATGGTGGGGGCCTGTGGGTGGCTAGGGCTTTGGCAACATTTGTTGTATGGGATGCACAGACATTTCTACCCACTTTAAATAAGTGTGTATTATACGCCGAAAAATACAGTAATCTTTTTCAGAATAGCAACATTATCAAAGAAGGCAAGAAGCACTAAATGAAGGAAGGCAGAAAAGAGGAAAGAGACTAATTAAATCTAGTTTACACAGCACCAGTCATTTTATCTGTTTATTCCTTTCTATTGTTGGAATCCATTCTTACTTCTACCAAGCCCAAATATTATCATATTGACTTTTGTTCTTTACATTTGTCATTTGTCTTTGAGGATCTCATCAACTTCATTCAACCAGGATTTTTTTCATTTTCCCCCACCTTTCAAACATTTTCCTCACTTCTTTCATATATTTATTTATTTTATTTATTAAATTTCTAAGCTGTCCATCTCTCCTACAAGGTGACTTACAAATTAATATACCTTTTGAGATTAATCCTCATTCATTCTCTTTCAGAGTACTGGTTACCCACTTTTGTGTTCAGTTCACATACATTTATAATTCATTATTGACTTTATCTGTCACTGTTTTACTATACAAAATTTCATGTCTAATATATTTAACTTAGTGTTAAAGGTTTTATTTTTATACATGCAACTCTCACTTTCATAGATACTCTTAAGTTTATTAAACATTACAGGCTGCTTCCTTTGCACCAGCATTTATGTGTCTTGCAGTTTGTGCCAACCATTTTCCTACACAAATTCATCTTGCTTGGATCACCATTTATATAACTTCCAGTCATTTACTGTGTATTCTTTGGTCTTTTATATATCAATTTTCAGCTCCATACATTTTGAAGCACTATTTAACATTCTCTATAGTCAGTGATAATTCTTAGTTGAGTCTGTTATTAATTTTTTATCCTTCTTTCCAGATTTGCAGATGTACATTTACTGTTCTATGGAATTTTTCTTTCAACTTCTACATCAGTTTTGTTAACCACATTCCTGAATGAACTTCACTCTTCATTTTCATTGACTTTTAGATTTTGATTGTTTGCATTGTTCATTGCTTTCCTAGATATTCCGGTGCATATCCATTATATACAGTGATACTTTTCATCATTCCACCAAGCATTCATTTTCATAGTTTCTGCTAATATCAGTGCACATACTTCTATAGCATTCTGTGACATAATTATTTTCACTCTCTTCCAAACATGCTCTTACATTTAGTTACCATTCATTCTGTTGGGATTGTAATTTATCTTGTAATACTGAAGTTATGCTCCCCACCCCCTTTTGCCATGCTATTTTCCCCCAAGTTCAATTCTTTTCCCAAAAACTGATGCCACCATTTACTGGAATATAACTATGACTCATTTATGATTTTTAAAAAATATATACAGTGCTGTAATTCAGTTATTAGATGGCCTAGACCGGGGGTCTCAAACTGGTGGCCCGCGGGCTGGATGTGTCACATGCAGGCCATACCCACCCCAGCTCCACAAAGGGGAAAAACACCGTGAAACATCACATGATGGCAGTGTGATGCCACAAGTTTGACACCTGTGGCCTAGACATTGGCATTTGAACACAAATCTTTTAAATATTCATATTTTATTGTGTTTTACTAATCTAGGTGAAATGTTAATATATATTGCTAGTCCATGTATGATATGCCACATCTAAATAAATAAATAATGAATTTACTTCATATACACTCAGAACAATCTTGATGACAGTTATTCACACTTTGAAGTACATTTTAGCCTTTTCATTCATAATTAAACCTATACTTTCACTTCAGTGCATGTTATTCATCAATCCTTTACCCTAAGTTTAGATTTTTATTCAAATCTGTTTTGCTCCTTTCTTATAGTTTCATGAACACACATTTCTTTTCCCCCCCTTCATTAATTTATGTACTTCGTATTTATTCTTCTTGTATTTTGAGTTGCAAAAAATAAACAGTGCAGAACTAGGTCATCACCTATAGCTATCAAGCTCCAGTGCTTATCATGGCTTTGTTCAACCAACACTTTGAGATAGAGAAAGTGTAGACTAAATTACCCACCATAGTTGCCAACTGCAGCATAATGATAATGGTAAGATCAAGATCAGTTAAGTTTTTCTTTTGGCTAATATGCCATACATTCTTTTTAGTTTTACCTCCAAATAACCTCATGCTATTTTATGCAAGCTATGATATTAATTTAGAGACTATCTTGCAAGCCAAGTTACTGTTCTTTGCATCCTACCTATGAAGTACAGAGGGTATAACTGGAAAGTATAGTTGGGGATATCCCTTTTGCAACAGTTGGAATATTTTTGTTACTATTTTAAAGTATTAATTAACTTCTTTTTTATTACAGAATGGTGAATTAATTTATGGTTGCAAAGATAATGAGGATTCACTATCAGATTTGAATGAACTTGCTTGTCATCTGAAACCTTTCTTCTTTCCTTCAAATGGCCTGGTCAGTGGACCTCATTGTACAAGGACAATTCTGAAAGAGTTGATCCATGTAATAACAACAATTCTACTGAGTAATACAGATACCTGTAAAGCAGGTGATTTGAAGACAGTTCCCAGCTCACAAGGAAGGAGCTATTGTGAAGCCAGTGCTTTCAGTAAAGAGCTAGTGCGGAATGGTAAGAAATTTTGTGCCTTTTGCTGCAAGATATTTATGTCATTCTGGCCTCTTCACATCCTAAAATATACTATTTAAAATTTGCTTTGTTTTTAGTTTTAATACAGAATTTACTTTGCATGCATTGGTTTAGAACACAAAAACTGTTTTTTTTTAAAAGGATCAACTAGTCACGCTAAAGCTGGCTGGGCTACCTTCCGGAGGGAAGGAATTAAGCAGAAAGTTACTAGAAACTTTGTTATCTCTGATTAAACTGAACTATTGATAAATACATATTACATAGTGGGAATAAGCCCCATTTTTGAAATCTGTGTTTGTGTTTTAGAAGGATCACACTTAGATTCTCATCTGCATTTATGCCCCTTGCTGTTTTGGGTCAGAGAGATTGATATATCCATTGTAAAAACTGTTTGAAACTTATCCTTTTTAGCTAAAAACAAAATAGAAACCACTGGCTTGCCAAAGGGATGCCTCCTTTACAAAACACTTCAGGCTCAAATGCTGGATACACTGGATATAGAAGGGGTTTATCCTTTATACAACAGAGTTGAACAATACTTGGAAGAGTTTCCCAAAGAGAGGTAAGTGATACTGGGCTTCAGATCTGCAAATTGGTATGATCAGAGGAGACCTAAGAATGCAGCACCTCTTAAAAACAATGGCATCTTAACCCCTCTCAGTCTTAGAGTATGACTTTATACTTAAAAGAGTTAATATGACCCTGTCATCTGACCTTATACTGTACTATCCAACTATGTCTACAAATATACGATACCCAACTATGGTGTATTTACTAAGCCTAAAATTTGTACCCTAAAATTGGGAAATTATTCAATTAGTTTGTCATAATAATGAGGGATCTGATTTCTCTATTAGCAAAGCTTTAAATGGAAATTGGAGTTTCTATCCCAAAATACCCCCCCCCAACATACTTGAATCAATTGTTTAGATATAAAGTCTGGGGGGGGGACTAGGAAAATTAACTTTTGGGGGAGGTGTCTTCTTTCAGTTTTATTTAACAACTGTCAGAGAAACACTGAAAAGTATTTATTATTCCAATTGATTTTAAGAATGAAGGTTTCTGCATTTTCCAAAGAAAGTATGGCTGCTTGGTTTGTCAAGAATGAAAACTATTCTTCCTATTTATAAAGATTTTATTTTTCAAATGTTCAAATCATATAGGCAATATGCCTAAACTTTAAAGACAATGACAACAGATCTGGTGTAGGAAGAATATTTATTTCCAATCATTGGTGACTTATCAAACCATATTGAGCAACGTCGCATTACAAAATCTTTCTACTTTTTTTGCATTTTTGTCTTTCTTGTTTATATGCTTTATTTACTTTGTTCCAATTTTGTATAAATAATTTTGTGCAAATTCATTTATTTAAAGTAAGACCATCCCATTCCCTGAGACTGCTGCATACAAATTAAAAATGAAATAGCCTAAGTATACTTTTCAAGAATGTAGAACTTCTTGGAGTAGAACTGTGGTACAGTACAGTATATATAGAAAGTCTGCATACCCATTAAAATGCCAGGTTTTTGAGATGTAAAAAAATCAGACCAAGATAAATCACTTCAATTCCCCCCCCCCCCACACCTTTCATATAACTTATAGGCTGTACAATTCAATTGAAAAACAAACTGAAATCTTTTAGGTGGAAAAATAATATTATCTTGGTCTGATTTTTTTTTTAATCTAAAAACTTGGCATTTTGTAGACTTTCTACATACACTGTACATATTTTGATTATAGTATTAATAATTACCTGTTGTATACTTTTGGGAAACCCAAAATAATTCATAAACCAGGGGGAGGCATTGGTTAAGTAAGCTGTAAGATGGAGAAGAAACATTAAGAAAATCTAATAGAAGGTTCTTCTTCCTTAAATGGCTCAGTGAGATCTGAGGGTATTCAATGAACATGGAATGTTAGCTTATGATTAAATGTGGGAAGTGGGCTGGTAAGAACCTCCAACCTTGAAAATAGCATGACAGGAATCTTTATTGCAGTCATTTGACAAAACAATAACCCTTTGCAGTTGTTGTGTCACTGCAAAACCAAACACGAAATATTTATTTTGGAGAGTTCTTAGTTTGCAGTGTTCCTTTCTTCACTGTCTCATGTAATTTTAGGCAGCAGTCACTAGAGGGGACAGTAGCCTCAATTGTTACACACTTGAACTGTGGGAGCTGTGTTAAAGAAATAGCAACTGAAATAAATTTCTTGCTGTTGTTTCATGGTACAGAAATCTGGTTTATTTTCCGTTCTGGGACTCTGCATTTTACTTTATTTTCTGAATGTATTTATTTTTTAGGAACGTACTACAGATTGATGGGCCATATAATGAATCATTCTATGAGAAATTATCAGATCGCTCAAGTGAAGATGATGGAACACTAGCATATGCATTGACAAAGGTACCTTATTTTGACAAGACAGCCTCAGTTCTTTTAATCAAATTCTTTAAATCAATCATATATGTAAATTTTGCATATTTACAATTTCATCTGCAGAAACATTAAACTTTTGTTAAAGACACAGGAAGATTAAAATGTAGCATGATGGAATTACTAAAATTAGTAGCACACTGTATATTGTCCTTTGGAAAATAGAAAACAACACAGCATGCCTTGTTGAGCTATTGCTGTCTACTAACGCAAACACCAGTTACCCTCTTCAACAAAATACTGTGGGATAAGGAGGAAGAAATTAAAAGACCATCTAGGCATGTACTCTTGATTTTTTTAGATGGTAGATGACTATAGACTTGATTTTTGTTACAGGTTCAGCAATATAGAGTCGCAATGACAGCAAAGGACTGTTCCATAATGATTGTGCTTTCACCTTGTCAACAAGATGAATGGTAATGTCTGATAAATATTTTATTTTTAAAAAACCCAATATTTATCTATCTATAAGTATCAATTCAGAAAGTGCTATATTGATAGTAACCCTCCACACAGGAAAAAGATAGAAAGTAAGTAAGGTAAGTGAGGATTACTGCTCACGTCCTTTCCTTCCTGCAATGTAGCAGTATCCATGCCCACATTCTGGGACTGAGCTGGCAGTAGAGTCCCCCAGGCGTATGGTTCTAGGGCCGTGATGGCATGCAGAGCCCTCTCTATGGGCACAACAACCATCACCCCAGCCCAGCTCCACTGCACGTGCGCCTAACAGGCCAGCTGGTCTTTGAGTCTATGCTGCGCATGCGCGGCCCAGGGTGCATGCAGGGGATGCACACGCATATGCACTGGGGCATATGGGGCACTATGCAAGGGCCCCTTGTGCCCTGTTTTGGGGCTAGAAAACCACCTCCACCAACCTGGAAGCCAAAAATGGGTGGGGTAGGGGCAGGGTGCATGCGGGGGATGATCATGCACATGTGCGAGGCACTTGTATTGCATTTTGGGAGCTCATGTGGCACCCCCATGCCCTAATTTGGTTTCCAGGTTGGTGCAGGAGGCCTTCCAGCCCCCCCCCTGCACCCCAATTTGGATCAAGAAACCATTCTGAACCAACCTGGAAGTCAAAAATGGGCAGGGCAGGGGTGCATATGTGGGGGAGGAGGTGGAAAGCACAGAGGGGCCACGTGCACATGTGCAGAGGGAACACATGTGGGGGCGCACATGGGGGGTCTCATGCACGCATTGCATTATGGTTGTGGGAATGTGCACGTGCACGCTTTCAGCACACAACAACAAAAAGGTTAGCCATCACTGTTCTAAGATATTTCAGTCTGCCATTTCTGATCCCAGGGTTAGAGGTAGTATAGCAGATCACAGTCTCCATGGCAGCCATTAACCTGGACCAACTAATTCGTGGCTCTACTCAACATGGGCTCACACAGAGATATTGGAATTTTGTGAGATTTAGCAATCTTTAGAATGATGGCCGTGAAAAACTGCATTAATTTTAGCACATCATGGAAGCCCTGATTTTTGATGGCTGCCATGTTTTGGTCAGCTGACACCTTAAGAGTTGCATAGTGAAAACATGAACTCTCCTGAAAAACTTTTTGTCTGATATCTGGATAAAAGAGAGTGATTCTGCTCTGCAGCTTTTCAAGAAGAAATATATAATTTTTGTATGCAATGTACAGTTTCACTTAAAGTCAGATGTTTCATTATCCAAATTGGGTAATGTCATCAGTGCTAGTAATGATGTTACCTAGTTGTGTTAATATAACATCTTCAAGAAAACATCCAAGCTCAGAGAGCACCAAGGGCCCCTCATTTCAATCCTGAGCTATAAATATTCTCATTTATTGGTATGATTTATAGTCCATTGCATACATAGATGTAACTTTTTATCTGTGTGTAATAATCTGAAGGAAATGGAAGAAATATAAAACTAGAAAAGTTTATCTGCATGTTCACCTTTGATTTAACACAATGACATTGAAAGTTAAGATTATATTTATTTCTAATAGTTTAACTTCATTTGAAGAGGTTCTAAATGGTGTACTAAAAGAGCAACAGTAAAACAATAGTGCATATATCATAAGCAAAACCAATCAGCCTCTAAAAGCCTTCTGAAACAAGCTTTATCCAGCTTTCTGAAGGCCATGAGAATGGGGCTCACCCTTTCCTTGGGAGAGAATAAGACCTCACAATGACTACCTGCTCGTATGCCCCTTCCTATTGAGCTTCATGGTAACTAGGAACCTCATTTGGATCAAGTGGACAAAATCTGTCTGTAAAAGATAGAGTCCTGTCTCCTAGTTTTGAGCCATTTACAGTTTTATAATTGGAACACACCAGCAGCCGAACAAACCAGCAGCCAGTGTAGCTCTCACAGCAGTGGTGATATATTGCAGACATGAGAAGTGCTTGGTTTTTCAATCTAGTTTGTATTATTGTTGCTACTCTAAATTTTGAAGTCTAGACATTCAAAACACGGGAAGTACCTCTGGAATTGGTGTTAGCAGCCAAGTTGCTTTCTGGAGGTATAATTATTTATTGTATGTTTTCAAACTGCTAAATTTTAGAAGCACATGAATAGGAAAATTGGCATATTTCCTCTCCTGTAAAACAGTAGCAGAAATAGTATCTTTACTTTCCCAAAAACTTGAAAAACAGTCAATTCCAACAACATGAGAAATTCCAAGATATAATTTCAATAATAGATGTAAAGCTGTGTGTTATTGTGTTCACGATTGTCTAGATCTTTATTCAGGTTTAGAGTATAGATTCATTTATTAGAGAATCAGAATAGCTTCCTTTATTCCTAGGTTGTCAGTGACAAAATAAGCTATGTGAAAATTGCTACTTTAACATAAGCTCATTATGGTTAACCTCTCAGTGTAATTTATTCACATAGCACTACTGATGGTATAATTATTTAGGAAAGTTTGAAATAAAATGGTAGGAAAAGTTTCAAACAAATTTTTGCACCACATTTCCTACGGGAAAAACTGTATTTTACTTAAAACCACAAGTACTTTCAAAATGCAACATCAGCTATAGCTTGTCACCATTAGGATATAGGTAGAGTTTTCATATAAGGATGACCAGAGAAAGTCAGATAATTTTTCCTTCTCTGGAATACCAAATTGTAATTATTGTTCTTATTTAAATTTCAGCTCTGAGCAGAGGCCAGTGGTTCTAACATCAAAATCAAGATTCACCTTTTCAGTTTCTGTCCTGGATTTAGACCTGAAGCCATATGAAAGCATTCGTCATCAATATAAGCTTGATGGGAAGATAGTGAATTATTATCTGAAGAGGACACAAGCCAAAGATGACTCAGTAATGTCAAATCTTTTAAAAGAAAATGAAGACTGCACACTAGTTCTCCATAAAATGTAACTGGTTAAATATTTAACACAGAGGAAAATTAAGTTATGGGTTTTTTATTATTTTCAGTTGTGCTTTCAATTTATCTACCTATCAGAAACACAAAAAAACCCCCGAGATTGCCTTGAAGAATGCATTTATTGTAAGAAAGACATGTACTGTTAGTTTGAATGAAATGACTGTTCTATGACTGTAGAAGAGAATTTGATTGTTCAAATGCCGAAAACCAGTATCCTTATTAAAATTCTAACTGCAGCTATAACTATATATGAATTGCTGAGTATCACTTGTTTAAAATAAGGTGATCTGATCAAATTCTAAAATTCTTGATTAGAAATAATTCTAGATTCTTAATGCTCCTTAGACTGCTGCTTGCATATGTATTGTCTCTTATGTGATCTTATGTAGTTGTTCTCCAAATTGTTTAAAACTTATTAAAAAGATTTAATGTATAAAGAAACCCCCTTTCTTGAATAATGATAAAAACAATAAAAGCAAATTAGTTCCCTTATTAAATAGGTTTTAGAAATTATGTAATGTAAACAGTTACAATTACAATTAGCTATTTTCAGCAATTATTTGCTGCGTATGCCTCATTAATATTTAGATGCCTCATTAATATCTTTTTCAGTTGCCTAAGCCATTCTGAGGCGTCAATGGGTAACAATTGAGACGTTCAAAATATTGCCATGAATTTTCTCTGGGTAATAGTTTTTCTTTTTTTGTCTGCATTTTTGCTTGGCTTCTCTTTAGACCTTCAACAGCAGCCATTTGCTTTGCTAAGGCATACAAGTTCAGTAGCAATTGGATTCTTTATCTTGAGCTCAACATTATAGAGATATTAAATGTTCTCAGCAAAAGGAAATCTCTCTCTCTCTGCAAGAGTTGTTAGGTTTTTTTTAAAACCACCTCTTGCATACAAAAATAGAAAATAGTGAAATATGCCTTAGATTTTTGCAGTGAAAGCACTGTGCTGCACAGTGGCAATAAGGGTGCCATGTCTAATTCAGACTGTGTAATTGGACTTCTGAATTCAGAATTTCAGATTTTAGGTAACTACTTATAGGTTATTTTGAAACGGGAAGAGAAATTCTAGATTGTCTAATGGTAAAAGTTAAATGTTAAAGTAGGTAGACAAAGGATTTTTACATGCTGAGAAAAACTTGAAACCAAAGCTGCTTCAGCCATTGAAAAATCGCTGGATTGGAGCCAAAGGTGACTTGCACCAGAGAAAGCTGTACATCACAGGCTCTCTGAATTATGTTAGTGATGCAAATTCCTGTAGATGTGATTTCAGTGGGCTTGACCCTGGGCAAGAAGAATTAAGAAGTGGGAAAGAAGAGTCTTCTCCCACCCCTGCCCTCCTTTATGTAAGAACAAGTTCTGCAATTGCTTTGATGCCTACCACTTTTTACAGCCTGGCCTTTAGTGGCACAATCTTATCTTTTGACTGTCATGTATCATCACTAAAATATTTATCTGTCGGAAAGTATCCCTAAAAATCTATGATATTTTGTGTGATTTCCAATTTGCTATTATTATATTAAGTTTAATGTTAATATTTATGAGTATCTCACGAGTTTTACTTCTAGATCTGTTAATTAAAAAAACCTGTATTTTGTGATATTTATTCACCTTAATTCTAAATCTTGTCCTGAGCTTGCGGCCTGTAAGTCAGTGGATGTCAGGTAAGGGCATAGTTCTGGAATTTGAATTAAAAAAAATAATAATGCACAATTAAATGAACACAACTTTTAAACTTATTAGTAATTGTGAATGTTGCTAAATTTGTTCAAAAATATTTTATTGAAATACATTGTAATACAAAGCATTTTTCAGAAAGGCTACCATTCTTAAAGCAAATTAGTAGTAACTAGAGATATGCGAAGCATTTCAAATGCCAAAATATGTTGAAATAATAACAACAAATGACACAAACAGCTGTGCAGCAATGGGCATTTGATTTGGATAGGTATCACCTGCAATATGCAATCAGCAATCGATCAAATTCTGCATCTAGAGAATGCATTTAGGGCAAGATAAGCTAAACATCTTGCATATAATGCTGTTTTGCTCACTGTTCTATGCAAGTCTTTGTGGCATTCCATGTGTGAATTCAAAACTTACCTCCAGAAAAGAAAATTTGTAAGCTTCAGTAGAAATTCTACTTTTGGCAACCTTAAGATAGAACCATTTTGGGTTGGGCTGACATGGTAAGCTGCTAAGTTTAATTACAGCTGCAATGACAGGTATAAAATGAGTGCTCATTAACCAAGCTTTTTAACTTAGATTGTTATATCTTACTATCTATAACTAGGAAGGCATGGGATGCAAATATTGATTAAAATGCTCAATTTGAGGCTTTGTATTTGAAAACTGATATAAACTTCGCTTTTTCTAAAACAAACTATTACAGCACTTTAAAAGAACAGTGAAAACTTTTCATAGCTACTTATTTACTTGGGTTGCATTTAAAACAATTGATTCTAGGAAATCTAAATATGGAAAGATAATACTGGAATATTTAGGCAAGTTATATGCAGATCAGTGCCATCATTTTTGCTCTTTTCTGTACTCATTCTTCATGGAGCATGTGGTTAATAAATTTCAGTTTATGCTTTGTAAATTAAAATGTCTCATTTCTATTTTACGAGTATGATAAACCTGATTTGCCTTCAATCACTGTTTATGGAAGAAGTAGTAGGTGTGCTACTGTATGATGCTCCTGTAGCTTATTTTTAATTATTATCAAACTGTTCTGTATTCTAGAATCACTGTTACATATATACATACAGCTGTGAATTGAAACTGCCACTTTTTTTAGACTTGAATTTATCAGGCTGATCTGAGAACGTTTTAGGAACTGATGTAGAAGGGGAAAAACCACTTTGATTCAGAAAGTTAATTTTTTAATGAAATGCATTCTACTTGTATCTGATTTGACGTTTTGTATTTAAAAAGCTGTATTTATTTGTCATGACAATTTATATATATGTGCCATAATTGTACAGATAGCATGTTTTATGGGTATGGTTTCTAAATGGAAAATAACTTAATGTTTATATTCAATAAAATGATAGATGCATAACTGGTTTTCCTGGCACTCATTTTTCTTCAGAAATTGAATTGATCACAGTTTCAATGGATGCCTGTATCCCAATCATATGCAAGAGACTTCTGAAACCTTGCGGAGCGTCTGATGCAAATTTGTCAGCTAGAGTGCCTATAAGAAGAGATGAAATAGAGAGTTAAAACTTATTTCAAGTACATTCCAAGTGTAACCTTGGAATTTTAAACCACTGCTTTCTTCCTTGTCAGCAATTGATGTCAGAAATTGTATTGAAAAAAACCTAACTGCTGCCTAGATCTTAATGGATGCCGAGCTATATCTCTATGGAGATTCTCATCCAGATTAGAGTTGTCCTAAAGGTGCTTTTTCAAAAGGCAATTGATTTTTTTTTTCCTTGAAGATTTTTCACTTCTCAGCTAAGAAAGATAAAGGTCCCTCTTTTGAATATAGCAAAGTCCACATACTGAACAGAGACAATCACTGGTTTGAAAGAGGAGTCAAAGAGGCTATCTGTGTCAAAATTGAACCGCCCTCACTCAACAGCAGTCAGGGGATATGGCACCACCTATGTCCTGTTTACAACACAATTCTTTCAACAGCTCCAAGAAGATTCCACAACCATTTGCACTCTGATTCAGTTGACCCTGAAGGAACAGATAAACCAAGTGGCCTCGATGACTCTTGGAGCGCTAATGATCAGATGACTGCAAGGAATATAAAACTTTCCATCCCCCCCCCCCTTCAGTTAGAACTGAAGAAGTTTTGTGGATAAGAAATGAAACATCTTCAAGAAGAAAACAAAGGCCAGTTGCCTTTTGAAAAAGCATTTTTGGAGACATGCAGAGCTATACTCTTAATTGAGATGTCTCATGAAAATTGCTGCATCTAGCCTGAGAAGAATGAAAATGTTCAACCCACTTGGACTGTTTTATATCTTTTTGTATCTTTGGAGTTTCACCAAAAGGAGAGTGTTGAGTGGCAGTCGACAAAGTAAACATACTAAGAAGATTTTCAAAATTAAAACAAAACTGAAGAAGATGGTTGTGACAAAAATTTACCTTGTAGTGGTATTTTGTTCAAAAGATCCAAAACTGGTATAATATTTCCGTTTTCATCTACCTGTATCTTCCAAACAATCATTAATTCAAATCTATAAAAGTCAGAAAATATAATTAAAATGAGTGCATACAGATAGAGAGGGACATACTCTCACAGACAAAGTAGAGAAAATTAGCTGCATAAAAGACTTTATTTTAAATACTTTCATCTCATGCAAAGGTAATTTGGAACTCGGTAGTACAAAATATAGTGGTTTGAATTCTTGGGCTTGGTACAGTTTTCTGATGGATGAAAACCTGAAAATCGTTGAAAATGCACACTTCCTCAATTAGATTTGGTGCAGGCATATTGGCTTTTTCTGATTTCCCTTGTTTTTCCCCCCCAACAAAGTTGTACTGAAAAGACCACTAGAAAGAAGTTGTGTGAAGGAGATTGGAATCTATCTGTCAGTACAAAAACTCTGGATACTCAACAGAATTGGATCAAATTTGAGGATGGGGTGAGGCCAGGGGCCCTAGAGAAAAATATTTTCCCCCAATGAGAGGCAGTTGGGCAGGGGTTCGGAATGTTGTCCTCCTTCGTCATATAGCCAGAGTAGCAGGAAAGAGACTGTGTCTTATCCTGAACTTCCTAATGCTCACATAGATACAACATAGGCCCCTCGGGGAAAGAAAAGAATCCAGAAACTATGCTGCAGATCCTTTCCCTACCTTACTTTCTTATTTGGATTGTGTCATTTTGCTTTAGTGTCATCATTTTTTAGAACTGCCATCTATCTTGAACTCCTTTTCCCATTCGCTTTTCCTGCCATGAAATTATTTCTTTCAATTTATTAAAATAAACTGCTGTTTGTATTTATTTTTTCTGAATGTTTTTGTTAATGTTTTTAATTTCTTTGTAACTCAAATCTATTTTAGTATAAGCAAGCTCTTCAGAGTCACTTGTTTGAGTCAGGTGGCTAAAGAAATTGAATAAATTAGATAAATATTTTTTTAAAACAAAAAAATCCAAGATATAATGTTTCCTATTGAATGATACCAAATGAAGGACAACTGCTACTTTTATTGCATTCTTTCATGCTTTAAAGGAGAAATCAGGAATTTCTGGAAGGGCTTGGAAAATTGCATAGATGCTGTAATAAAGCCCATCATCATTACTATCTCAGACCTTTACAAAAGGAGCGGTAAGTTGTATTTAGAGAGCAGCTTCTACATGTCCTAGATTGGGACTCAAGCTATATTAAAGGCAAGACAAGAAAAAATGGATGGAAACTAACCAAGGAGAGAAGCAACCTAGAACTAAGGAGAAATTTCCTAATGGTGAGACCAATTAAGCAATGGAAAGGCTTTCAAAAAGAGACTGGATGGCAAACCTGTGGCATGCAGAGTGCTCTCTGTGGGCACATGAATTGTCGCCCCAGCTCAGCACCACGCGTGGGGTGGTGGTGGTGCATGCGCATGTGCAGGGTACAAACACCTGTGCAGGGGTCATGCACACGGGGGGGCGGCGGCGGGGGGAGTGCAGGGATTGCACATGCATGTGCAGGGAGTGCAGGGATTGCACATGCATGTGCAGGGGATGGGGCGCATGTAGGGGGTTGTGTGTGCATGCGTGGAGGGGACGGGGGGGCAAGTGCATTGTATTACAGGTGTGCTTTTGGCAAACGACAAAAAGGTTAGCCACCACTGAAATAAGGTCTTCTGCATGATCAGTAGGTTGGACTAGAACATCTCTGAGGTCCTTTCCAACTCTTATTCTATGTTCTAAGTTTATTGTTTTGCATGTTTTAAACAGTATAGAGATTTTTGTATATCGAGTGAATATTTTCAATATTTTAAGCTATACTACAGTTGATAAATATGAGATCTGAAATGCGCTTCTTTATGGCTTGTGAAAGACCCTGGTTCTTAGCCAGGTTCACAATTGTTCTCACTTTCCCTTAAGTACATTGCTTTAATATCCTTGGGGTCTTTGAATGAGAAAAATATGGCTACTGCTATTATGCCACTGCACCACAGCTTCTATAGATATCTGCCCCCACAGATCAATATGAATCAGTTAAGTTGCCTTACTTGGGAAGTTGAGTGCTCCTTAAGAGCATGTAATCTCCATGTAATCCTTCAGGAAGTGCTACAACATCTGGATACTTTTTCTATAAAAAATAAAAGATAAATGGTGTATTCTATTCAGTGGTCAAATATAAATGAGATACTACAAAAAGTGCAACTTCTATAAGACATGCAGCTAATTAATTTATGTACAATAGAGCTGATGAAATGTAACCTCTTAAGTAACAACATTTATTGCATTGACAGCCGGATCATGAATATGTCAAAGGATGTATTAAGATGTTTGCTTCATTTTTATTAGCAATATTGGAAGAATAATTCATCTCAGGATAACTGAAACAGGCCGATAACTTTGTCACTTGACTTCTGCGCATATTGGCTAGGGGAGCTGGTTGACATAAAGATTTTATTGGTGCTTCAAAATGGATAATCTACCTGTACTTATAACCACTTACTTTTCAGTTGACTACTTATGTACTTTCAAGTAATTGAATCTTGATGACCACATAGATAAATCTACATGACACATTCTAGTTAAAATTCTAATAAAATTAATAGGATATGAGTGATAGATAGCCAACTATAATGACTTAGTCTGTTGTTTTAGATGTATGAACGTTTTGCTTCTTTCAGGAAAAAAATGAAATAAATGTGAGATTTGAATACAAAAAAAAATCTAATGAATGTTGTATTTTATAACAGAAGTACAAGAAGAAAGGGGTGTGATGGCTCAGTGGTTAAAGATGAAGCCTGACAGCCTAGTTTCAAGACCCAAGCACTGTACACCAGGCTGAACTCCCATTCCTGCTCTAGTTGCTGCCCACCTAGCAGTTCAAAAGCATGCAAATGCAAGTAGATAAATAGGTACCATTTTGATGGGAAGGTAACAACAGCATTCTGTGTGCCTTTGGTGCATAGTCTTGCTGGCCATATGACCATGGAAAATGTCTTCAGACAGTGCTGGCTCCCTCAGCCAAGAAATGGAAATGAGCACCATGCCCAAGATTCGGACACAACTGGACATGGGAAGTTTTAACTTTTACAGGAAGAAAGCTTGGGGGCTGCTCTAACTTAAATAGGGTAACTCAAACAGACATACTAGGTAAAATAAAGAGGTTCCTATTGGGTATCCCAAAAGCCGAAATTAGGTTTTGATTATTAGATCATAATTCTTTATAATCTTACTATGAATAGATAAGATAGCCATAAATCAATATGAAAGAATATATGAGGTAGTGGTGTACAAGACAATCCAACAGCTATTTAATATTCAAAACCTTCAATCAACAAGCCAACACAATCTTAAGCAGTTAATATCTAAAGGCTAGACAATAAAGAAATGGCCAGTGAGCAAATCTTAACAAGCTTGGTACCCCCAGGGTCAGAATCAACCCAACACATTAGATACTGTAGGAACGGGGTCTTTTGATCTCTTCTAGGAGATGAGGGGAATGAAGTTAGAAGGCACTGCTTTTCAGTCAATGCTTGGTTTCAATGGACTGTGATACATTCATTCGTTTCATTGTCTCCTTCTTATGCTGGGGTACTATGATGTACTGATTTTAAGATTATATCATAGATATTATAATTTTTTATTATCCGGTATATGCTATAGATTGCCAAGAATCTTGGGCTTACAACAAAATACAAGTTTAAGGAATGGGTGGATAATAACACGAAGGAAATGGCATGTAGCATGATATATTAAAATAAGTGCAAGGAGCAAAAGACAACCAGATACGAACATCAGAGAAACAAAGCTGGCAAGGGAACTGATAGGTTTTTAAGTTTAATGGAGCATAGACAGAATTCCCCTTAAAAAGACAGCAGTAAAATAAATAATAAAAAAAGAGATTACATTCACTGCAATGCCTCTGATCAAGGCAAGAGCCTTTAAGAAGAATAAAAACTACGAGGCTTCCAGACACACATAGAAGATTGGAGGTTTAAAATACATACTCCTATGTAAACAAGAGCACATATGCATGACATATGCGGGCATGTTTAGGAACAAGAACAGCTTTGCTTGGAAAAGAGAAGAAAATGAAAGGTGAGGGTCTAGGAAGAATAAGGAGTACACATTTTTGGATAAAGGAGGAAAGGAAGGCAGGAAGAAGAACAATTTGTTCTGGCAGTTCCAGTCTGCCCTCCTGGCATAAGATGCTACCCAAGCAGGAAAGAGAATCCCATGCAAAACAAGGAAGCCAAATACAGAAGCAAATCCCCTTTCCTCTCTCTTTTTTACAGGGGAGAGAGGCAAAGGATTGTTAGGATATCCATCCCATGGGTCTGATTTGGCTCAAATCTTTTTCCACTTTGTTTCCGCTGAGGAAACAAAAGTCTTTAATTTTGATAGGATTTTCCAGGCTCCATCTTTTGTTTACCAAAGGGTTTCCAAGAAGGCCAGTAGATCATGGCAGGCCAGCTGTCAGATCTCTCATGGTTTTACTAAGTTCCCATGATGATCAACAATTTGAATGAGAAGACATTGAAGGGATATTTGCATAACGTCTGGGTAGTCAAAGTATCTTGCATGAAAAACTCAGTGTTGGATCAGTTTAATGTTTGAATCCTCAACTTCTGCAGAAATTTGGGTGCACACAAGAGGGTTACCAGGCACCTGCTTTTCTGCCGGACTAAGATCCTTTTTACGAGCCACACTAACTTGATGAATAAAAGTGCTATTTTATATATATGAGTAGGTCCTTAGTATAAAGACCATTTCTCCTTATTTCTTCAGCAGAGCACTGAGGCTGCATAAGCACTGTCAATTATTAGGGCTTAGTTAAGACAAAGTGAAACCGTATTGCAGAAGACAGTAAGAGATGAATAGTGGTTATATCCAAAGGATGTAAATGATTCATTTACAGCAGGGGTGTAAAACTGGTGTCTGGATGCGTCACCTGCAGGCCACACCCACCCCAGCTCCGCAAAGGCAAAAAATGTTGTGATATCTCATGTGACACGATTGAGTTTGACACCGGTTATTTACAGTGTGTATAATATAAATTTAACTATAGCTGTATGATTATGTAATCTGATGGATTCTGTTAACCTTTTTCATTACGGCTCAGTTGTTACAGATGGTTAGTTCTGGCTCTGCTGATTTGAATTACTAGGATTACTTACCTCTATGATACTCCTTTAAAGGATACTGATTTCATACAGTAATCACCAGCAGAATAGGCAGAAAGGAAGAGATGAACAAGAAAACTATGAGAATGTTAATTCCTGACTGAATTATTGTGTGGGGCAAGGAGTACAGGCCTCTGACATAGAATCATCTTGTATTATATGAATAATGCCATTTATAATTACAGTGGACTGGATGAATATTTTCACTTAATTTAGAGTCAGGTTAAATGGAAGAGTATTTTGAGCTCAATTTAAAAACAAAACCATGAATACTCCAATAGACCTTAAATATGTTGCCTAACTTGAGTATCAAAGCATTAAAAAGGTCAACATTTTTTTCTAAAGTAAGGAAATTCAATCTGCTTGTGTGATTGCAACGAAATAGCAATTAAAGGGAAAGTAACAGATTCTTCGGCTCTTAAGTTGGGCTAAAAAATAGCATGTTACAGACACCATATTTATTCTTGGTGTAGTTGAGGAAATGGAAAGTATGTTTAACCAAGCCAACATGTTATATCACTTGAAAATTCATTATTTTTCCAGAACCTGTAGAAAGCTAAGAGTTTAAATAGATGTTCCTCAGATTTTAGAAACATTGCCATGTCTGGAATTGGCTTTTGCCAAGCCTCACATATGCAGTCACCCACGATACATGCCAAAACTAGGTTGCTGGGAGCAAATATATATCCATTTTGGTTTCTTGTCATCCCAAACATTTTTTCTTGCTTACGTCTTTTTTTCTTCATACAGTTTATATAATGTAAATTATATTTTGGAACATAGTTAATGAACTAATGGAACAGTAATTGCATAGCCCAGAGTTTTAAATATTTTCTTTAATTTCCAGACGCATGATATGTTTGCAACTTGTAGATTACAACATGCAAACAGTTCAGAATAAACCAGTGCAACACAGGTTAATATCATAATAGTCAGTGCCAAAGATAAGCAAATATAATTCACAAGGGCGGTGATATTGGATTTGCAACCTTATTAATCTCATACAGGTCAAAGAAGAACATTGAAAAGTATATGGTTGCAGCTATTAATCTTCTAACTGTATTCAACTTATATTCAATTTTATAAAGAGTAAAAGGAAACTGCTTATAGACCAGTGGTGGGTTTCAGGCGGTACACCCCGGTACGAGTGTACTGGAGCCTGCCTGGAGTGCTCCGGAGGGCCCAACCGCCTGCCTGGCTCCTCATCTGTCCTTTAAGCCATTGGTGCTTCCGCGCACGCACATGGCATGTATGACTCCTGCGCGCTGCTCTGCTGAGCAGCTGGAGTGTCGCAGAGGCTTGCGGAAGCATCGCAGGCAAGTACGACACATTTGCGCACTGTGTGTGTCCATGTGGGTGACGCAGGGCCCGTTTGAACCGTACTTGTTGGAACGGGATCTGGACCCACCACTGTCATAGACTCACTGCTATGAGTCAAGATAACTAGTCTTGGTAATAAAGCTGAGCCTCCAAGTTCTCTTTGTCTCTTCACAATTGAACATAGGCTAAGATCCATTTTGTCCCATTATTCCCAGGAGGCTTACTTTCCTCAAATTCCTAGTTCTGTACTGTGCTCAGTAGCAAATTTGCTTGGGTCATGTATTTCTCAAGCATACAAAAATAACTCTAAGTGGGGATAAGTGATGAATGCCTACAATGACCATTCTAAAAAGGTGAGAAGACTAATGGACACCTCAAGTAATGACTACTTACTGTAACTATTGAGGTTGCTATGTATTATTTGTGGTGCAAATACTACTACCCTCATAATTAGAAACACGTTTCTTAACTTGCTGGATTTGAATCCTCATGTCGTAGGAATTATGAGTGTTGACATTCAATCCATCTGGAAGCCACGGGTTTGAGACCCTGCATTCCAGATTAGAAGCAAAGCAATGATGTTTGATATTTGACTACATGAACCCTATACCACAATTTTCTGTTTCACGTGTCCCAACAAATGGAGCTACTGAATCAGCAACAGAGAGAAGGAAAGAAACAGCAGAACTGCAATGTCTGTTGCTGGAAAAAGTGATGGGCTAAGTTTTAAACCTCAAAGGTTTTTAAATGAAAGTCAGCTGAACAAAGAATATAAATTAAAAAATGCAGATGTTATAGCGGACATGCAATTAGCATAGTCAGCAATTTCACATAAAATAGACTCAGATATTATTTACTATACAGCATATGGAAAATATTAATGCAGAATCTCTACCACCACCTCCACAGGCTAGAAAAAGAAATAGATTGAGCCTCTTTAGTGCCAATGAAGAGAAGGTCTTCTGGAACAGAGTGTGTTGAATGCTTTTTCCTCGGCTTTGAAACTCAGTGTTAGTCATAGGTTAGCTTAACAGTCCTGTGATGTCCACAGGAAGGGTCAGAAAAGCCAAAATGGCATCTATCACCAAAGCCCTGTCTTGAAATATGCATCGTACACTATGTCACACATAAAAATGGGTAAGGCTTCAACTATGCAGTTACCACTGTCAACTTGGCTTATGTTGTCCCTCTGTAGGCAGATGCCGCTGCCTCATAGAGAGTGATATGTCTCTTGCCTGGAAACTAAAATCAGGCAAGACCTTTCCAATAACTATCTGTAATAGAAAGATGTGAGCCTTATTGAAAGATCTATAAGTAGTCTTTGACTTACGACTTTAACTGAGCTGGAATTGCAGTTGTAAGACGTGTCAGTTATTATGCAGGTGACTGATTGATATGACTGATTCAATTTTAGGACATTTTTTGTGGCAATCATTGAAAGAATTACCAGGGTCATTAAATGAATCCACATCATTAAACAAAAATTGCAGTTAAGAAATCTGAACCCAGAATTCATAAGTAAATGGAGATTTCCAGCCAAAAATGTCATAAATCATGGTCATGTGACTGGTGCCAAATACTCAAAATGCAACCATATGACTACAGGGAGGATGTGATGTGGGGTGGCAGCCATTGGAACTTTTTGAATCCAGATTAAGTACCTTTTTTGGGTCTAAGATAATGTTGAGTGGTCACTATGTCACTGGCTATCAGTCAAGGTCTATCTGTTCTGTCCCCCAAGCATCCAAATTATACTGATGCTGGCTTGGCCATCTGCCATGACTAATGAAGTAGATAAGCCACCTCTTGTCTAGGAGCCCAGAAACTTATCTCTATGAAAAACCAGACTCACAGAATTCACGGACTTCTTCAAACTTAAACTGATGTTTTCTGCAAAATTCCCCTCCCGTCGCTCCACCGATAAGCTCTCTGGGAGGGGCCAATCAATAGCCACATGTGTCCTATTTCCTTCTGCTAGCCTATTTCCACAGCTGCTGCCTTCTCCTATCAGCCCTCTACATCCATATGTCAGGGACAACCTCTCCCTGTTCTTCCTCACTGCTCCCCGGCTCAGATCCCACCTGGTGGCCAACAGGCCTCTCCAGTCCCTGCTCTGACTCCAAACACCCCCCAGAGTCTTCCTCAGCCTCCAGGGCAGTCCCATAATGTTCATCGCTGTCAGATTCCAGCAACAGCTCAGCTGGCCGCTGCTGGGCCACAACACTATCTATCAATTTCTTCTTTTTCTCATTTATAAATTAATTAGTTTCATTAGTTTAAATTAGTTAAAACTAATTTTGTCACTAAACGGAAATATTTTTGGTTTTATGGGATTGCAAAACAAAAATGCAACATTCAGCCAAATAGGTCAGTATAGATAAACAACCAGAGGCAAACAACCAACTGCGGTACAATCTAGAAAACACACACATCCAGGAAAGATTTGCATCAGAAAAGAGCTGTGGTGTAAAGTACAGTGGATTTAGAGTTTAATAATTATTTTTTATACCTGTCAATATTTTCACTTAATGTTGTTTATTTCAAAGATAAGCATATGAAATAAAGTCTACAAATCTAGCATCATTTCTGTACAATTAACACATTTTATAATATTTCAATACCGATTCAATACATACTTGATGGCTGCTAATTACTCAGAATGTAAGATATAAAACATTCATACATGTGCTTTCAGATGCTTGTATTTTGAGCATAATCTGACTTATAAATTATTAAGTTTATAATTATAAATTATAAAATAATTTTGCCAGAAAGAAGAGAAATATGCCTTGGAGAACCTTTACAGTGCTGGTAGAATTTTTCTTATTATTAAAGAAATGGTGGATTCGAAGGCACTCTTTGGTTTAAATTTGTTTGTACATGGACGTCACTGCATTTTTGAATATCACATGTAAGAAAATACAATCACATCATCTTTAAATGTTTCAGCAAAGTAATTATTTCAGAACCTGGCTTTTTTGTTAGAAACTGCCTTCATGTAAACAGATACTTTTTGAAAAGCCAAACTAACACTAAAGGTGTTGTAAGAAAACAATATGAGACTTAGAACCGAGCCCGTTCTCAGGAATGCAATCCACTTCCTTTTTCTTCCAAAGATGACTCTGATAAGATTGTTTCCTTACTGCTATTTTATAAGCCTATATAAATCACTTCCAACTCCTCCTACCCCCATTTAAAATATCTAGGTTTCAGACCAAGAGAAATAAGATAGAGATGCAAACAAGTAGGCTGCATTCATTTTGAAAGCACTTAGGCAAGGAGGAAACACCCTGTTTTGACATCAAAAGTGTTGACCTTCTCCATACATCTGAATCATCTGCATCCAGACAGAAAATTGCACAGTTCAGTTTCTTTTCAGGGGTACATCAATCCATATGTATTCTGTTTATTTCACATGAACAAAGGAACACTGTTTGAAAGCTTAAAGTAGTGCCTGTAAAATTACAGTCCACCTGTCCTGCCTAAATTAGTAAGAATTAAAGACTGTCCTGTTCATTGATGAAATACAATCAAGACATGATTCAGAGCAAGCTGAAATACATATTACCCTTTCCAGCATAAACAGATGCCTTACTACTTCAGAAACGTACTAATTTTGAAATGTAAAATATATTATTTTCATAGCATTGTTTAAACTTATGGACACAATGCTATAATATAATTCTTGAAGGCCAAACAGCAAAGGATTATATACCTCAGAGAAACATTTTCTTTCAATTGTTTTCTCAAACTATATTAGATATTGAAGTACTGTACTAGGGAGTAAAACCTAAAGGTGAATTAAAAGCAATGTTAACGCTAACAACATGCTGCTAAAAATATATTACAAGATAATAAACCCAAGGATTGTGCTAGATTTGTCTTCCATTCTGTAGGGAAATAAGAGCAATGCAATGATGCCTGGATCTACAGCCGTGAGCCATTTTATCAAATTAGCTTAGAGAAACCAGAACAAGAATGTGGGGCTAATCCAAAAACAGTTTATATCAGTCAGAAATTTGTGATATCTTGCAAAGATGATTGTCATTAGTCTGATCAATACAAGAAATTACTAGTTTTTACTAGGAGGTCAGCAATTTTACTTTTGAGTTAAAACTATATAGGTGGGTGCCACAGGAATTCTGTTTTATTATGCTGCAGTCTTTCAAAATGTCCTAAAATATATTTTGTCTCTGTCTTTGTTTGTTTCCATTATTGCGATTCCTTCCATAACTATATGTTCATGTCTTCCATTTTAAAGGCAGATGCAAATAATTCATAACTTCTTTAATGTTCCTTTTCATTATTTTGTCTTCTAAATGCCCACTTTCTGGCCTTTCTTGTGTTTCAAATATATTTAAATAAGATCTTATTGTACCTTTTTGTATTATTTTGTCATACATTTCTTAACAATGGTCACCAGTTAGGATTATGTGTAAATTGGCAAGTCTCTAGTGTTTCCAAGACTAGCTATTGTAAGGCACATTCAATTAGGATGTTTATCTGTTTTTCTCCATGACTTAAATGAATCTTAGATTCTTTCATTAAAATTAATGTTAATTTGGCTGCTATTTATGTTGAATAAGGAAAGGCAGACTCCAGGTTTTTTTTGGGGGGGGGGATGAGTAATTGAGCAATGAGGAAATTTGTTGTTAAAGATAATTTTTCTCCCTGACTTAAATGAATCTGAGATTCTTTCACTAAAATTAATGTTGTTTATTCTGTTGCTATTACCATTAAGCAAGAAATGGGCAGAGTCCAATTAGGGTGAAGAATGAGTAACTGAGAAATAAGATTCCAGGAAATTAGTTGGTGAACATAGAGAAAAATTGGCACAAAAAGAAGTGGTTTTGCAGAAGAAAAAAATCAATGGAGGTATCTACACAAAATACTACATATATATTAAATTACCCATTTAAGAATAGAAGAATAGGCAGCATTGTTAAGCAAGGAAAAAATGTTTTGGTCAAGTAAAATCAGGATCAACAAAGAAAATGTTAAAAGAACACAGCAAAAAAAAAAGTTACAAATGTAAACAAAACTAAAAAGTATAATTTCCCAATTAAAATTCAGAACAATGTGTGATTTTTGGGCTATCTGGCTCTGTCTGTGTTTGGTTACTGTTTCCTTAATTGTTTTTTCCCCACATCCAATCAGCTCCAGAATACCATAAAATCCACACAGAATCCCTAGTGAGGAGATTTATATGAGTGCATAATGGACATTCATATGTGGAGTAGTGACATTTTAATTCACTAACGTATCTTGTCTTATCTACAACATGAACAGCTTCTACAAAAATAACAAAGAATATTTCGTATATGTGGGGGCTTTCTGTTATCTTCAAGAGTGTTTGTATTTGGGCACTACTGAATAGAATAGAGTAGAATAGAATACTTAATCTTCCAGAAGAAATTTGGGCGGACAGGAAAAAAAGACATGATATCAAATGTATACTTCCATTAATGGAAACTGTTTCCATTGAAAAAGTCATCTTCTTTCCTCATCCCAAAATATCTTCAAGATAGTCCAATATTCTTATGCAAATTGAAGTATACAAACAAAATTGCAAGTGTAGTGTGATCTCAGAGTCTCTCATAAGAGTTATAAGATTTTCTAAATTAATAAATGCAGAAAACACAGCAATGCCTGAAAATGATTCACAAGGAAACTGTACAAAGTTCATAAAATAATATTTTAAGCATAAGCAGACCTTATGGTATGCCAGTAACAGACAGGGTACTTTACCACAACTAGAAACCCAGAAAAAATAAGAACAGTTCAATTATGTGGCTTAAGGGTAAATATATGTATAAGAAGAATAGAAATTATAAGAGAGGGAACAGACTAATTTTCATTGTAATTAAACTGGTTCCAGATTTCTTCAATCTTACCCACATTTTGTGGAAGAAAGACTTCTACAATAATCACACACATATATAAACAGATTCAATCCCACATATTCTTCTTTCAGTTGTATCATTTCACCACATTGGATTTGAGATAAAATTATAACTGGCTCCAGATAATTTGTTAGTCTTAGGAAAAGCAAACCATTTCTATCATCCTTCCAAAGAAATGTATAACGAGTGGAACAGCATCTATTATGAAGATATAAGGAACACTTGGATCAATTTATATATTTATTTATATATGAAATTTAGCAACCACCCATCTCACTCACCAAGCAACTCATAAAATAACCCACCCTCAGTGTGTTACGTAGAGGATATTTTTTATTACACACAGACAATTCATGCAGATTTCTAAGGCTCATTGGCCATTTAGCTCTTGGTAAAGTGGGCCTTTGAGCTATGGTGCTGGAGAAGACTCCTGCGAGCCCCTTGGACTGCAAGGCAATCAAAACAGTCAGTCCTAGAGGAGATCAACCCTGACTACTCTTTAGAAGGCCAGATCCTGAAGATGAAACTTAAATACTTTGGCCACCTAATGAGAAGAAAGGACTCACTGGAGAAGAGCCTAATGCTGGGAAAGACTGAGGGCAAAAGAAGAAGGGGACGACAGAGAATGAGGTGGCCGAATGGAGTCACTGAAGCAGTCAGCATGAGCTTAAATGGACTCCAGAGGATGGTAGAATACAGGAAGGCCTGGAGAAATGTTGTCCATGGGGTCATGATGGGTTGAACATGACTTTGCAACTAACAACAACAACAACAACAAAAGTGGGTTCATGACTCTGCTACAATAAAAAGGACTTTGAAAGACTTGTGGAGAAAGAATAGGACAAGAATAAAAATGAAATAAATTAAAGCAAAAAAAAAAGAAGAAAACAATAAAAAGGACTTTGAATTATTTAAAATATAGTTAAAAGCCAAATACAGGGTCTGTAGCATAAAGTAGAACTAGACTGTATAAAACTTGCATTAGGTGCCTAGGTGAAAACGACCCATGCTTCAGATTACAAGAGATGCAGGTTCTCATTTTCTGGGGTCAAAAAAAAAAACAAAAAACAAAAAAAACAAAAAAACAAAACAAAACAGAAAATACAGTCCTTCTGACCCAACCCAAGAATGAATGTTACATATGGCAAAATAATATCCCTTTTATATGTGTCTTTGGGTCTTTAAGTAGGGTTTGTATTTGATTAGAATTTGGAAGGGAGACCACTAAGAAATCCCAAACTGGGTGTGTTTAAAAAATATTTTTTTGAAAGAAAAAGAGCTATAACATGAACTTTGGATTTGTATCTCTTTCTTTGTCCACCAAAAAACATGCTAGCTCTGAATTTTATTGAATTCAAGGAGGAAGAGAAAAACAACGTATTTTATTATACACCACATTCACTTTAATAATAGCTCACAAGAGGCTTTGAAAAGCAACAACTGCCACTTATATTCTGACATCAAAATTATTGGTATTTTAAAACTAACATATTGCATTTTCATTAACGGATGTTGAAGTAAAATAATTTAATGAACAATGCAAGTAGATATATGTATGTATAAAACTACAACAGAGATTCAAATTGCTGTTGCTGTAATATTTGCTAATGCTAAAATATACATTTAAAAAATAATACTGTTAATAATGGCATTAGATCTAGAATAAAGATGGGCCATGTACAGTGTTTCTTGGCTCAGAAGATGATTTCCAACTATGATTATCTTGGACTACAACTTGGTTATCATGGTTATCATGGTCACTGGCTCTGCCAATGCAATCCAGTTTATATTTTGAAAATCTGGAAAGCAACATATTGCAGAAGATTGTCTGTTAATTTCTGAAAACATTTTTTTCAAGCAGCCCTTTTATGACATGCTTTCCTTGATCTATTTATTCAATATATTACAGAGAAAATATATACTGTATTTTTCAGAGTATAAGACGCACCCTTTCCCCCCAAAAAAGGCTGAAAATCTGGGTGCGTCTTATACACTGAATATAGCATTTTTTGCCTCCCAAAGCCCTTTCACCAAAATGGCTGTTCATACCATTATGAAGGCTTTCAGAGAACTCCTGGGGGCTGGGAAGAGCAGAAATGAGCACAAAATGGGCCGTTCCCCCCCAGCCCCCAGCAGCACTCTATAAGCCTTCATAAGGCTATACATGCAATTTTGACAAAAAAGGGCCCGTTTTTGTGAAAAATGGGCCATTTTTTTTGCTTGTTTTTGTGCCCCCACCCCATCAGGAGCACTCTGCAAGCCCCCTCAAGGCTATTCATGTCTTTCAAAAATCCGGACCCATTTTTGTGAAAAAAAAACACTGTTTTGGGGAGATTTGCAGAGTGCAAAAACTTTTTTTTCTTTTCGGAAAGCTCTTTAGTTAGAGTGATTGATGAGAATTAGATTGATCAAGTGCTGTGCCAGCAGAAACAAGACTTAGTCGCTGCAGATTGTCAGCAATTTTCTTCTCCAGCATATGGGTAAATACACCTGGAACTATCCACCTACCTACCTATTCTCTCTCTCTCTCCCTATCTACTGTATTTCTCTCTCTCCTCTCTCTCTCTCTCTCTCTCTCTCTCCCTACCTACCTACCTATTCTCTCTCTGCCTACCTATCTACTCTATTTCTCTCTCTTCCTCTCTATTTCTCTATCCCTCTACCTACCTACCTACCTATACCCTCTCTTTCTCCCTACCTACCTACTGTATTTCTCTATTTCTCTCTCTCTCTGTCTTTAACTACCTACCTACCTAACTACTCTCTCTCCACCTACCTACTGTATTTTTTTCTCTTTCTCTCCCTCTATCTACCTATCTACTTTTTAAAAAAATTTCCTCTTCAAAACCTTGGTATGTCTTATACTCCGGTGCATCTTATACTCCGAAAAATATGGTATATATTTATTCTACAGAGTATTTGTGAATCATTAAGAGGTATTGTTAGAATTTATCTCTTTTTCCTGCTGTGATTTTACCAGTAGTGCTTGGCTTACAACAGTTCATTTAGTGACCAAAGTTACAACTGTAACTTTAGTGACTTATGACCATTTTTCACACTTATGACTATTGCAGCATTCTTGTGATTAAAATTCAGATGCTTGACAATTGACTCATATTTATAATGGTTGTAGGGTCATGTGATCACCTTTTGCAACTTTTTGACAAGCAAAGTCCATGGGAAAGCCAGGTTCATTTAACAACTATGTTACTAATTAACAACTGTAGGGATTCACTTAACAACTGTGGTAAGAAAGGTTGTCAAATGGGGCAAAATTCACTTAACAAATGTCTCGCTTAGCAAAAAGTTTTTGGCCTCAATTGTGGTTGTAAGTCAAGGACTACCTGTATTTATTATAAATTGTATTTATGATATTGTGCATCATAAATGTCTATGTAAACAGTTTCAGGCAATTTTACTTGGGAGAAAACAGATGAAAATCGTTTCTGAGTCCTATTAGCTTTATATTTAATAATGCTATAAATGTTCTCCTTTGAATAGTATATTATATACTGTGTTTCCCTGAAAATAAGACAGGTTCTTATTTTCTTTTGACCCCCGAAATAAGTGCTTGGCCTTATTTTTGGGGAGGTCTTATTATTTTGGAGGTGCAGGAGGCTGCGAGGTTGGTCACCACATGGCTGCTGTTGTGTTGCAATACTTTTGGGGTGGGCTTATTTTTTGGGGGGAGTGGGCTTATTTTAGCACATACGTTCAAAAGCCCAATTGGGCTTATTATCCAGGAAGATCTTATTTTCGGGGAAACAGGATAGTATTGAAATTACTGAAACAGTTAAGAATATTTTGTAGTGAATATTTTGGTCTGGTACATTAACTTCCTTTCATTCCCAAAGGACTGATCCACAGCAGTTTTTAAAAACCATCTGGAATTTTACTTTTATCCATAAAAATAGTTTCCAACTTAAAGTACAACAACTGTGATCATACAGGTGAAACTCAAAAAAATTAGAATATCATGCAAAAGTTCATTTATTTCAGTAATGCAACTTAAAAGGTGAAACTAATATATGAGATAAGACTCATTACATGCAAAGCAAGATAGTTCAAGCCGTGATGTGTTACAATTGTGATGATTATGGCGTACAGCTCATGAAAACCCCAAATCCACCATCTCAGAAAATTAGAATATTACATGCAATCAATAAAACAAGGATTGTACATAGAACAATATCGGACCTCTGAAAAGTATAAGCATGCATATGTACTCAGTACTTGGTTTGGGCCCCTTTTGCAGCAATTACTGCCTCAATTACTGCCGGAGTGGCATGGAAGCTATCAGCCTGTGGCACTGCTGAGGTGTTATGGAAGACTAGGATGCTTTAATAGTGGCCTTAAGCTCTTCTGCATTGTTCGGTCTCATGTCTCTCATCTTTCTCTTGGCAATGCCCCATAGATTCTCTATGGGGTTCAAGTCAGACGAGTTTGCTGGCCAATCAAGCACAGTAATCCAACAGTCATTGAACCAGGTTTTGGTGCTTTTGGCAGTGTGGACAGCTGGAAAATGAAGTCAGCATCCCCATAAATCTCGTCTACGGAAGGAAGCATGAAGTGCTCCAAAATCTCCTGATAGATGGCTGCGTTGACCCTGGTCTTAATGAAGCACAGTGGTCCCAAGACCTGTTGCTCAGTGGTCCAAAGTCCTCTTTTCTGATAAGAGCAACTTTTGCATGTCATTTGGAAACCAAGGACCCAGAGTATGGAGGAAGAATGGAGAGGCCAATCAAGCACAGTAATCCCACGGTCATTGAACCAGTTTTTGGTGCTTTTGGCAAAAGTTGATCTCATCAGAAAAGAGGACTTTAGACCACTGAGCAACAGGACTTTGGACCACTTGCTTCATTAAGACCAGGGTCAACGCAGCCGTCTACCATCATTGAATGGCAATTCTGAATGTTTTGGATATGACTTGAACACTAATTGATGGCACACACCTGGATCAATTTTTGAGATATTTAATTTTTCTAATTTTTAATTGTTTTTAGGACTTTTTTACTTTTTATTGCATTGTAAGCCACTTACAGTCACTGTAGCAGTGATATGAGTGGCATAGAAATGAAATTATATAAATAAATATGTTGCTAGTCCATGCACAATATGTCACATGCTAAATAAACAAATAAATAAAAATATTGGAAGTAAAATATTGTTCAATTCAAGATAGAAGAAAATTATTGGCTTCCTTTAAAATACAGATGGGAGAAAAAGACTAGCCACAAAGCTTTGAATGCAAACTTTTCTTCTGCAGTTAATATTGAATTTTCAATCCAAATAATTTTTTTCTAAGATAAACAACTACTCATGTGAGTCGATACATGAATCATATTAAATCCCCATTAACATCATTGGGAAGAGTGAAAGTTAGTATGATAATTCAGGGGCCTATACTGTATGAAAGAATTACTATCTGGCAAAAACATAAAAATATGCCTAGAATTAATTTGATACCAATGATACAAAAAATAGATACGTTTGCATGCGAAACAGCATTATGTGCTGGGGTGATGCAAGTTATAACCAACATTTATAACTTGCCACAGCCAACTTGCTTCAGCCCCCTCGCTACGGCCAACTGCTGCGGGACAACTCACCACATGACAATTTAACAGTTCAATTAAATTATTTATAAATAAATTAAAAAATATTTTAATTTTTAATCATTCACATTTCATTTTGTCCCTCCTTTTGCATCTGTTCTTTAATTATGCTATTCTACCATTTCTTTGACATTAGTGTAACTCTTAGTCAGCAGTGAGTTGTCCTGTGGCAAGTTGGCCATGGTGAGTGGTCATAGACCACAATTTTGGTGTGTGTGGCTAGGAAAACCTTATATATGTTTAGGGTGGGAAACACACCAGATCTGAAGAATGTGTGGATAGAATATCTGAAAGCTCACTGGTGCAAAAAGCTTGTTCAGTTATGAGTGTTTATAAAAGATTTTGCACATATTGGACTCTTTAAGATTTCTTGTTATTTGAAGAACTTTACACTGCATAAAAAGTTTACTGTTCAGAGAGTTGTTGAATCGTTCAGAACAGTTCTCATGTTGATGAGAAACAGTTTTCAAACTCTACACCATAATCTTTTGATCTCATACTTGATATATGTGCATCAAGTAGCAAGTTTACTTAGCCACAGTAGAAAAATGTGTCACAATTGGAATGTAAACTTAATCCCCTTTTTAAATAAGAGATTTCATTTTGATACTATCTTCAGTTTTTAAAAGTCATTCCAGCTCAAGATGGTGCCAAGAGTAACTGAATATACTACAGAAACAATGAAAAACTGAACAAAAATTCTCTTGATTCAGTTAAATTACTGTAGATGTAAACTGAGTAACAGCAAAACTAGTCAGGCTGACATATTAATCCACAAAGAGGTTAAATGTTAACTTCTTTTTAGAGAAACCCCCCTCCCACAAAATTTTAGGTTTTTTTTAGTTCATGAATCATTATTTATGTTTTGATCCTATGACATATTAAGCAATACAGAGTGGAAGATTCCAAGGCTCAGAAATCTCACACAACTGTTACCGTTTTTGATGCCCAAAATAAGCGCTTGGCCTTATTTTCGGGGAGGTCATTATTATTTTTGAGGTACAGGAGGCAGCGAACATGGTCACCTCATGGCGGCTGATGTGTTGCAATAATTTTGGGGAGGGCTTATTTTAGCGCATGCGCTCAAAAGCCTAAGTGAGATTATTATCTGGGAAGGTCTTATTTTGGGGAAAACACGGTAGTTCAGGATGAGAAAAAAATTCATAGGTGGCTAACTATAAACTCTAACTCTGTGTATGTATGTGTGTGTGTTTGTGTGTGTGTCTATGGGTAGTGTTTTGCTATTGTATTTTTGTTTGGTGTGCTGGCTCTTCTTTTAATATCCTCTATGTTTAGTACTATAGTACTCACCCAACACATCCACACACATAATTTCTGATTGGGTAGTCACCACCACCAAGTACCACATATGCACACAAAAGTGTGCTAGTAAAGAACTGTGGAATGAAGGAATGATAGCATAGGATATCATTATTGGAGTTATGCTCTTGTTCTGTCTCTTCTACTGCTTACAGACAGAGGGAACAGGACACAATACATTCATCCACAGCTTGCTAGTGAAGTGTTTCCATGATACAGGTAGTCCTCAAGATATAACACTAATGGAGCTTGCCCATTAGGATCACAAGTCAAAACTGTTCTAAATAAACCAGACTCATTTTTATGACATTTATAAACTATGCTCATTAAGTGAATCAACTGGATTAGGGTTAAAGGAATGAAGATCAGACTTGCCATCTGCTTCCATTGATTAAATGATTTCCACCATCATAAAATGAACCAAAAGGCTGAAAAATTTGCAGGGCTCCTCAGATGGCGCTTCTGGAGGGAACATTGCTTGTCCACCAATCAACTATTCTGTTAAAGACAGATGACCTTCCACCTCTTAACTACAGTGCACATGGCCAGATTTAAATCGGGGTGTGTGGGGGATTAATTTGCAGTGCTGCCAGTGGAGCCTCTGGAGTCAATTGCTTCCACTCGCCCATTTGCTGTTCTACAAGCAATCTACAGTAGCACCCACTAATCCTCAAAGCAAAAGCAAACAAACACAGTGCAATAAAATGCAAATAAATGTTATGCAAGCAATCTCAAATTACATGCAAAAAACTCCAGTACAGCAGAATACAAAGGAACGTTACAGTACTAAATATGTTTTCTGTAGAAACTGGATAGTATGTCTGCAAGCAATGAAGGCAAATGCAAACAAACACTGTAATAAAAAAACTTTGCTTTGTAAAGTACTTCAAAGCAGCATAGTTTACAAAGTAATTACAAACAAGCACAACAGTTTGTCAAGTACCGTATTTTTCGGAGTATAAGACGCATATTTTTCCTCAAAGAGGGTGAAAATCTGGGTGCGTCTTATACACGGAATACAGCATTTTTTGCCTCCCGAAAACCCCGCCCCCTTCACCAAAATGACCGTGCATAGCCTTTAGGCGGGTTCCAGAGTGCTCCTGGGGGCTGGGGAGGGCACAAATGAGCGAAAAACAGGCATTTTTTTGCTCAATTTTGCCCTCCCCCCAGCCCTCAGGAGCACTTTATAAGCCTCCTAAAGGCTATGCATGCCCTTGTTTTGAAAAAAAAATATGGGCCTGTTTTCATGAAAAACGGGCTGTTTTTGGGAGGTCTGCAGAGTGCAAAAACGTTTTAAAAAGATTTTCCTCTTCAAAATCTTGGTGCGTCTTATACTCCGAAAAATACAGTATTTACAATCACAGTACTATAATGAAAAATTAAAAAAATAATAATAATTACAAAGACAACTACTGCAATACTCTAGTCCTTAAAACAAACCGGGGGGGGGGGGGAGTCTAGCTACAAAGTCCCTGGATCTTGATTTGTCATATACATCAGGGGGAAAATGTACCAACCTCAGAAGTTGGAGGTGGCAAAGGGCAGTCAGAGGACTAAAAATGGCCACTGCTTCAAGAGTTACTGAATCCAGGTCACATGAGTGCAGAGGCCTCTCAATGGTTGCAATTCCAAACCCTTCTTGTAAGTACACTTTGGGATGTATTTGTAACTTTGAACAATCATTCAACGTCGATTTGTACCTTGAGGATTAAGAGGTTTCTTTCTAGGTTTCCTATTGATTGTTCCAGATATTCATTCTTTAGAATAGAAGTTCTGAACTTATAAAAAGTCATTAAAGATCTAAAGCGGGTACAAATTTATGCGATTTTACTCTTTAATTTTTCTTCCCAGAATGAATGCTTATATCATCTTGTGATCTCTCAGATTGAAAGGAATCCCATCTATCACGGTAGCCACAGGTTCCGAACTGCTGGAGTTTTATTAATGTAGTGTCCCTCAGCAGCTTAAACTTATTTTATTATTTTATA
Source organism: Thamnophis sirtalis (assembly GCF_051295495.1). Taxonomy (NCBI): domain Eukaryota; kingdom Metazoa; phylum Chordata; class Lepidosauria; order Squamata; family Natricidae; genus Thamnophis; species Thamnophis sirtalis. The sequence continues at coordinate 72,639,725 of NW_028261383.1, read as the reverse complement.
TTTTACCTCTTACATTTATAAAAGATAATTTGTTGGGAAGCATTGATTAATTCCCAGAACAGCCTTTCTCAACAGGAGTTCTGTAAGATCTGTAAAACAGATTTTTTTTTACATTTTTATTGCACAATGCTAGAGCTTGCAATAGTGAAGATTTTTATGTACCCTTATTCAGCTGCTGGCTGCCTCTGTACTTATGTTGTAAACACAACATGGTTAGAAGTGAATTGTACTATGAAGTTTCCATATTTTTTGCTATTTACATAGGCGTTCCCTGAGACCTGAAAATTATTTCAGGGGTTTCTCTAGGGTAAAAAGATTGGGAAAGGCTATCCTATAGTAGTGTTTAGATTAGGAGAGAAAAACATTTTTCCTTCCTACCACTAAGTACACAATTTCACTCCCATAGGATACTGGGTTGATTTTGTTTCTATCCCTATCCAGGCTCAATAGCAAGATTTTCCAAGCAAAATAAAGGCTGTTTGTCCAAGGAATAAAAACAGTAGTTCAGGAACTTCTCTAGTTAATCTAGGTTAAAATATGCCTATTGAATTAGCTCAGACATTTGCATAATAGTTTACTTTATATTGCTAACTTTAATACTTTTATAAACAGCTTCTTCTAAATTAGAGATGTGCAGCTTTTATTGGTTAGAAGGTCATATTATTATTGTTATCATTATCATCATCTACATACTACTAACATTCTTGGTCTGTTTGATTGTTTGTAGCCTTCAATTGGGTGAAAAGATGCATCATAGGACAACATTTTTTGAATTAATGTACCTTAAATGGGCTAACTTATAAAATGTATCCAAAATCTGGGACCCATGACTCCTACAGGATTGAAATTTGGCAATGTTGTGGCTGCTTGACTGCTGCCGTGCAGTTACAGTCACATGATTGTCATTTCCAATGCTCCCTAGCTTCCTATAAGAAAAGCAATGGGGAAGCTAACGTTGCTCCCAGTGCCACTACTTTTTTGCCCTTGGTAATTCTGTTTCTCTGGTTAGGTGAGGAAATACCTTTGAAACAATGATCCAATGGGCTATCCAATTATTATTATTATTATACAATTGTATCACAGCGGCCAGTTGTTTCGCTGGATTTGGCATTGGTTACTAGTCGGGCCCCACCCAGGGGCCTAGGACATTGTAACGTATTTTCGTAATATGCGTGCAGATCCAAGCAGTGTGGCTTTTTGCATTTGACTGATGGTGATTTTGTCAATTTTTAACTGTTTTAAATGTAATTCCAGTGCTTTTGGAATAGCACCCAGTATGCCAATTACCAATGGAATTACCACTGCTGGTTTGTGCCATAATAGTTGAATTTCGATTTTTAAGTCCTGGTATTTTGCGATTTTTTCATGTTCCTTCTCAGCGACCCTGCTATCACCTGGTATTGCAATGTCTATGATTGTGACCTTATTTTTCTCAACCAGTGTGATGTCTGGTGTATTATGCGCCAGTATTTTGTCTGTTTGTATGCAAAAATCCCACAAGATCTTGACCATCTGATTTTCGGTGACTTTTTCAAGCTTATGTTCCCACCAGTTTGTTGCTGTTTTAATATTATAATTTTTGCACAAATTCCAATGGATCATTTGTGCTATTGAATTGTGCCGCAATTTATAATCAGTCTGCACGATTTTTTTTACAGCAGCTGAGTATGTGATCAACAGTTTCATCAGCTTCTTTGCAAAGTCTGCATTTGGCATCATCATTTTGGCCTCAATGGCATTTGTGCGGATAGCTTGTTCTTGCGCAGCCAGGATTAGTGACTCTGTTTCTTTCTTTAATGTACCTGTTGTTAACCATAACCAAGTTTGTTCACTGTCCACTTTATCTTTTATTTTTTCCAGAAATTGGCCATGCAGTGCTTTGTTCTGCCAACTCTCCATTCTTGATTTTATCACATCTTTTCTGTATTCTTGTTTCGTCTGTTGGGCCTTCAGTAGTTTTTTGTTCTTTACTTCGATTAATAGATGTTCTTGACTTTCTTTTAAATAATCAGCCAGTGCATGTTTTTCTTCTTCAACTGTTTGCTTCACTTGTAATAATCCTCTGCCACCTGATTTTCGGGGCAGGTACAGTCTATCAGTATCACCATGTGGATGTAAACTGTAGTGCATTGTCATTAGTTTCCTGGTTTTTCGGTCCAAAATATCCAAATCAGCTTGTGTCCAGTTAACTATACCAGCTGTGTATCTTATAACTGGTATTGCCGAGGTATTTATGGCCTTGATTGTATTTCCACCATTCAATTTAGATTTCAAATTTTTCCTAACTCTGTTGGTGTACTCTCGCCTGACAATAGTTTTTACTTCTCCATGCTTGATGTTATCCAACTGCAGAATGCCTAACTATTTGTAGGCTTCATTTTTGTTGCATTTAATTAGTTGGCCATTGGGCATTTCAATTCCCTCACATGCAGTGATTTTGCCCCTTTTTATGGATAAAGTGGCGCCTTTTTCCATGCCAAACTGCATTGAAATATTGGTGCTGAATACTCGGATTGTGTTTGTCAATGATTGGATTTCTATTTCTGACTTTCCATAGAGTTTCAAATCATCCATATATAGTAAATGCGAAATTTTTTCAGCTTCTTTGGCTGTTTGGTAGCCTAATTTCATTTTTTTAAAGATTACTGATAGTGGGATCATTGCAATGATGAAGAGAAGAGGTGAAAGTGAATCACCCTGGAAAATTCCTCGCTTGATATTAACCATTCCGTAGATCTCATTCCCTACTGCCAACTCAGTTCTCCATTGTTTCATCGCCTTTTCAGTAAAGGATGTAATATTTTTGCTAATGACAGTTGTTTCTAAGCATTTTATGATCCAACTATGTGGCAGTGAGTCAAATGCCTTTTTGTAATCAATCCAGACCATATTCAAGTTCGTTTTTCTGTTCTTACAATTTTCTAATATCATTTTATCAATTAGGAGCTGATCTTTTGTGCCCCTGCTCCTTCTTTTGTTGCCTTTTTGTTCTACTGGCAAGATGTTGTTTGTTTCCAAATAATCCATCATGTTATCTGCAATAATGCCTGTGAGTAATTTGAAGGTTGTTGGCAAGCATGTTATTGGTCTGTAGTTTTCAGGTGTTGTTCCTTTAGTTGCATCTTTCTGAATCAAGTATGTTTTTCCAGTTGTCAACCATTCATCAATTTGGCCCTTTTGTAAAATTTCATTCAGTTGCCTGGCCAATATTGCATGTAAACTGGTCAGATATTTGAGCCAGAAATCATGTAATTGGTCCTTTCCAGGTGATGTCCAATTATTTACCTTTTTTACTCGATTTTTGACCATCTCAGTTGTTATTTCTAATACTTGCATTTGTTTGTTGCCAAAGCTTTTTTCAAAGTCATGTATCCACTTTGCTTCCTTATTGTAGTCCTTTGCATTTTCCCACAATTCTTTCCAGAATTCAACTGTGGCCAGCTTTTCTGGTTTTTCACTTTTGGTGTCACCATTCACATTAAGACTTTGATAAAAACGCCGTTGGTCTGATCGAAATTGCTAATTTTGTTTATATTGGATGATTCGTGCCTCATATCTTTCAATTTTTCTCGCTGTTGCTGTTATCTGCTGTTTTACGATCTCTACAGCTTCATTGATGTTTCTTGTATCCAATCTATATCTTCTGATTAGCCGATCTATTATTTTGTTGTTTTTAAGCCGTTGCTCATGCATGTTCTTTAAGTTACTAGCATCTGCCCTTAATTTTTTGACTTTTTATTCTAATCGGATTTCTACTGCTTTTAAATGGTGTGCACGCTTTTGTTGTCGCAATTTTATCGCCGTGAAGTTGTCGGCGCGATTATGACATCGCGTTGTAATCGGCACTATTTTGTTAGCGCTATTTTGTCGATCGCGCAATTGTCGGGTCACGGTTATTCTAATTAGCAGGGGCTGAAGGGAAACTTCCTTGACTTCACAACATGACAAAGTTTAATTGAGAGGACCTGGAACCTTCTCACTCTACTTGAGCAGAAACAACTGGAGATAGGTGGAGATTTTGTGGGGTCCCATTACTAGCTGGCCAGGGCCATATGCATTCTATGAGCTGCGGGTTGGACATGCTTGATTTAGGGGACTTTGTTAATTTCATTGGACACTACAGAACTGCAGTACTGCAGGCCACTTCAGCTGACTGTTATCTGCAGTTCACCGGCTCAAGGTTGACTCAGCCTTCCATCCTTCCAAGGTGGGTGAAATAAGGACCCAGACTGTGGGGGCAATTTGCTGACTCAATTTGCTAAAAATCTGTAAACCGCTTAGAGAGGGCTGAAAGCCCTATGAAGCGGTATATAAGTCTAATAAATAAATAAATAAATAAATAAATAAATAAATAAATAAATAAATAAATAAATAAATAAATAAATAAATAAATAAATAATCTCACAAGACTGAGAAACTGACTTGGATGTTGTCAGAGTCAAACTTTAAGTAAATCACCACATATCCAAAAGAAGGATATGCAGGAGATGGTTTAAGAAACAAAATGGTAACTTTAGGAATCAACAAGTAACATACAAACAAACACACACACACACACACACACACACAAACTCTCCATTAAATCATCTGTTTTTAATAGAAAGCTTTTCAATGTTTTTTCACAGAATCTTTCTATATTGTTGGTTATAAAGATATTAGAGACCATTCATTAAAAAAAGAATGCAACTATAGGGTTCATATTTGTAGTTTACTGTGCCAAGCCATTTCTTAATGGAGCAAGTTGCTGACTCTTTTAAAAAGAATTAACTTTGGTTTGTGCTCCCCATGGAGACTGCAATATCTTCTCTCAATCCCTCTTTGAGAGAGGAATGGGAGGTTCAAAAATGTAAAAAATAAATAAAATAAAATCTTTTTTTTTAAAAAAAGGAAAGTATTGCTTTTCTCCTACATTAGAAGAATATTTTTTTTATAATTCGCAATTATCCCATGTTGATTGGAATGTGATTGCAAGTATGTGATCTAATTTTTAACATTAATGTTAAAGTTTTTGCATTGCAATAATTTGGCAAAAAGATCTATAGCAGCATAATATCAATACTGGAAGATATCAAAATACATGTCTTTCCCTCACTTAAATATCAGTCTGTTTGGCTTCATAACATTACGATTGGATAGTTGTCAAGTTTAGTAAATAGTGCAGTTTTACAGACAGCTGCCTGTGCCTGATTAGCTTCAAGCAAGGAACCATATTCTATACTAGTTTATGTGTTTATATTTCGAAGAAGAACAAATATTGAGCCTGTATATTATTCACTGGCTTCTGATTCTTCATTATCTGTTGACCTCAGTGCTAGGTCTGTCTGTCAATAACTTCTCTGAGATTTTGGAAGGTCATTGCTGGTCATTAATGATAGCATTGTTTCTTCTCTCTGCCTTTTCTTCTTTCCCTTCAGTTTTTCCAGACATCAAGGTCTTCAGTGACTCTTGCATTCACATTATTAGGATTGTCTGTTAATGTAATATTAGGATTTATTTTAATGTGGAGCAGCAAACAACTTTTGCATTCTCTTCTTTCATCTTCAAGAAAACAGCTTAAAATCTTTCTTGTCTCCAGTGGTTAAATTTAACATATTTGAGATAGCTAATGTTTGTTCTGGCAATTCTAATTCTAGTTCTTAATTCTAGACATTCCAGCATTTCTCATACTACAATTTGCATATAAATTAAATAAACAAGATGACAGTACACAACCATGGCAAATCCTTTCCCCAATTTTGAACCATTTAGAGTTCTAACTATTATCTCTGGTCAACATACAAATTCTTCAGGAAGCAAGTAGGCTGGCCCAATACAACCCTGTTTTGTTACCAATTTGTGGTGGTATAGTCATATGTCTGTTTTGGAACTGCCTTGTCTTTTCCATTATCCATCAGAGGTTCATAGTTTGATTTTGACAGCCTCTGCCTCTTTTGAATCCAGAGATTCAAGATTCCACATTGGGCAGTACATTTATTTAATTTCTTTATGTTGAAGTATGGATTGAAAAATTTTGAACACTAATATACAGATTTGGCATTTTGAGCATTCTTTAGGATTATTCCTTAAAATACCGCCTCTATTTTCAAGAGGCAAATGCAATAGTGTAAAAACATCATAAAGTCTTAATCACTATAATCACAATTTATCAGAATAACAAGGATGAGGAAGATGACAATTATGACATAAATATACCAAATATAGATTATGTGGAAGATGCTTTCTGAATGACCGCTCTGAGTGTATTTTATTGCTGTATGATTATTTAGATGTTTATCTCCTGCCTCTCTTCCATCCTGACCAGTTAGCTCTGAATTACCATTTGGTTTTAATATTTCTTTGGACAAGGCAGCCTGAGAGAAATTGTTGAACTGCCAGGAGCAAAGACTGTTGTAATTCATATACCTCAGCTACTGAGCATTCCTTTACCAATTAAATTGATGGACACTTCCCTTACAGATGAAAACTAATCATGAGTCACCTTCCTGCTTGTATACACACTTAGTAGTAAATAGTCAGTCTGGGGAAACTGTTCTCTAACCTGGCCTACTTTAATGTACTGATAGATAACATAACTACTTGGATAATTTAGGAAAAATGTGTTTCCATTAAGTAACTAAGAAGATAGGTTTTAAAAGAGGTTTGATTCTCAATTCTGTAATTATTAGCTCAAGCTGGCCTCAAATCATTCCTAACCCTGATTCTCTGACAGAAGATAATCTCAGTCTTAGACCATGCTAATCTCAGATGTATTCTTCCGCTAGATCCATGATGGTGAATTTATGGCACACATGCCACAGTGGGACGTAAGCCGTTGCCCCAGCTTAGTTCCACTGCACATGCACGCACACCTCCCGCCAGCCATCCAATTTTTAGGTCTCTGCCACACATATGGTAGACACGCGCTCATGCATGAGGGTGGGAAGGTGCGGGAGGCACATATGCATGCATGGGGGAGCACAGGGGGGTGCAACACATCCCTGCGCCCCATTTTTGGTCCCAGGAGGCTTCAGTGAGACCTGCTAGGCCCAAAACAGCACAGGAGGCGGGAGCGAGGGGGTTGCATGCACAGGGGGCTGGGACACATGGGGTGGTGGCGGTGCATGCATTGCATTATGGGTCTGGGCACATGTGGGCTCTGGCGGACATACTTTTTGCAACCAAGGACAAAAATGTTAGCCATCATTGCCCTAATTCTTCCAAATCTCTCTCCAGATCTTCCTGCTGCCATGTAACTGGGAGGACATACAGTACTCATTGTTTCTTTGAAGGTCAGTTTCTCCACCCAGCTATCATATTCATGGATCAATGACCAAATTGATCAAATTTGGCCAAATATCTTCCATAAAATTGTCACAACTAATTTGGCACAAGTAATTCACCTAAGGTTCATTTTGATTCCTTGTGATCCTTGAATTCACATTTTAATGTTTCTCTAATGCTACTTTCCAGACTATATTTGGTCCATGCAATTTTGTTTAACACTTGAATGTTAAGTCTTCTCAGGGTTGTTAACCAAACATGAATGTGCATATGAAACATCTCCTGAACAAATAAAGCATAGTCTAACTTGCATAAGATTTGGGGTAATAACAGTACCCCGAAGATGTCATTGCTTTTCAAGTTTTATACAATTCTTAAAATTCATTTAATAATGTGGCTTCAAACAAACTGTTTTCAGTTTTAGGATGGATGGATAGCACCCTCCCTCCTTCAGAAAACTAGCAGATATAAAGAAGGAAGCACAGGCCAAAGAATGAAGGAATAAAACCCCTGAGACAAAAAGGAAATGAGTAGTAATACACATTTTCCTTTTGGCTACCAAACCATGGCCTCATCCTCAAAACTATCTGAGTACAGTATATTATTTCAGTACTCAGAATTGAATACATAAATAACCAAATAAAAATGAATCAGCCATTTTCTTTTCTTTCATAATTTCTTTTTTTGAAATCAGCCCAAAAGTCTGTTAGCTACTGAAAACATCAGGCAGAAGGGGTGAGAAGGTAGAAAGAATTGCCATTAAATTCTATCTTGAAGAAAAATGTGGCTTTTGAAAGTTTTCTTTCAAAGATAAAGAAGCATACAATTTCTAACACACAATAAACTTACACTGACTAAATCTGTGGAAAATGAACAGAACAAATGAAACTCTTGCAAATGCCTGTTTTTTTTTTAAGTAATCCTGTTTATTTTGGTTATGAAAGTATCTTGGATAAAAAGAGCTCCCATTTGTGCCTTGTCAGCCTAAGGACCAAAAGTATTGTGCTGCTTTTCATTTTCTTGAAGGGAAGATTTTATAGCTGAAGGAGCTGAATTTCTGCAGACACCAGGGCAGAGCAGTGCCTTCTCTTCAAGGAAAGGAATTATTTAAGGAGGCATCTAACGTGTGTCCTTCTTAACTGCCTCTTTTCTCTGAAATAGAGCAGCATACAGTCTTCTGTTTTTCTTTTCTGCAGTTGGAGTTTAAATGGCAAACAGAACCTACTATTAGATTAGATTCCCAGGTAATGTATTGCATCTACATATTAAATTACTATTTAAAATATGGGAGATTGACTTTCAATGTGTGTTTGTGTGTGTGTGTGTGTGTGCGCGCGCGCATGCGTGCATGTGCGCATTAAAGAACGAACGTAAAATGTATTTGCAGAAAGTATATTGCATTTAATTTCATGAAGCTTAACTGATATGAATGAAACCAATTCTTTTTACATTGGCATAAGTGTAATATGTACATTTGTAATATGTACAAATGTAATAAAAAGCATTGTTCATGAAGTTTTATGAAAAATGCTAACGTCTTAGCAATTCCTTAACAATACTTTTTAAAGCTATGTTCATAGCTATGAATTTCAATGGCATGGGATAATCAATAAAAATAACATTGTGTTAAAAATCAACTTCTTTTTTCCCAAATGCATTTGGAAAAATTCTCTTTTTACTGTTTGGAAAATAGTCCATTACAATATGGGTTTAAAAGAGTAATTTGAGATGAAAGGTTATCTGGATAAATTGATAATTTCCCCTGCCCTTTTCTCATAGAACAAACCGTAAACATAATGCAATTACCTGGGAAAATAGTCTATTCCTCTCTCATATCACCTTTAGTGTGTGGCATATGCAATATGCAGAATATACTCATGCAGTTCGACTCTGCCAGATGTAACTTCCTTAATGCAGTCCAAGAGGAAGCAGCCTCTTGTTCAGTATATATCCACCCTTTATTGGCCCCCATCCCTCTTTTCTGAACATAAAGACTGATTCAGTAGATCCAGACGATGCTTTTCATGATCCAGAAATAGTAACTGCTATTACCATGCTCATAGCTTTCATCGGGAGCATATGATGTGCAGTATTTGTGTGGAACCTATCCTTCTTATACCTTATACAGAAGGTAAGCCTTAGACTAAACACCATAAGAGGCACCCACCCTATATTTTTTAGGCTTTTAAATCCAGTAAGGGAACAACAAACATAATTTACAAACATAACCAAGGCAAAGTATATACAGCATGGCTTTTTGACTTATTTCTACCTTCTTTAGTAGCAAAGGATGTGGGCTGTGTCTGTGCTCTTCTGTGTAATGAAATATGTTGCAATTCTTTGTGTTTATATGTGTATGCACTATTTCTCCCAAGAACTAATCAGAGTGGGTATATATGTGTAGCATCTATGTATGTATATTTCACTCTCCTCTCATATTCTGCATGTATGAGTACATAGGAAGCCGTGGGAAGGGCTCCATATGAGCTTGTCTGGATCATATGACTGAGGGGGAAGGGTGGAATAAGCAACATACCATCTGATTGCCTAATTTCCTTTCCCATAGGGAAACATTAGAGCAAATTTTCTGAATTTATTTTCTCTACTCCCACAGCCTGATCCAGCTCGCTGATTTTGCTCTGTTCTGAATTTGGAGAATTATCCTGCCGATTGACAGACAGAGAGACAGAATCCCAAGTTCTTTTACATAATTACTTTTCAACTTTTCCTTGGGTTGGTAAGAATAAAAACTACCAACTTTTGCCCTGAAGAAAACTTTTGCTAGCCATTTTTAATATATAGCATAATTATAACTGCTGAAATGTTACACAGCTTTACTTTAATAAACAGGATATTAACAGCCTTATGTCATTTATAATTCACAACATGTAGTCTAAACTAAGAGCCTTCCTCACACAAAAAAATCCAATTGTTTATAAAAGGAAGCCAAAGAACTTGTCTTTGTAGATGACAATGCGACATTCACATAGAATAAACTTGCAACAATATTTCATTTATTAATCTCTTTAGATTAAATTCAAAGAAATCATCTATCTATATCATTTAAGTATTAGTTGTAGTAATTAATTTCCAGTCTTTCTGATTATTCATTAATCCAGTGTAAGAGAATTGTACATCTCTCTTAAAGCAGGGTCCCCAAACTGTGAGCTGCGGCCCACTAGTAGGCCGTGAGTTGTTTACAATCAGGTCGCGGAAACAGCAGAGCCCTTAACCACGGTCTTCACTGACATGCTTAATAAAACAAAATGTTTAAGGGAAATTGGAAATCATACCTTTAACTATAATCAGATTAATATGTCATTCCATATCTTCACAGGATATGCCTTACATGTTTACAATAAATGTTTGTTGAGATTAGTCACTGAACTAATATTTCTAATTATCGTAATTCAGATCTGGAATTATGCTAAACCAATTTTCTTTTTCATTAATCAACCTCACCTTGTCGAGAAGGGCAGCATACAAATTTGATAAATAAACAAACAAAATAATAAACGTGGTTCAAACAGCTGGCTCACATCTAGGTCAAACTTCAGTTTGAAACTGGAGTCTTGTCTTTCCATAGATCACCAGTGAAAAAATGAAATTCATTCCCGTCCAAATATAACAGTACAACAGAATAACAGAGTTGGAAGGAAACTTTGGGGTCTTCTAGTCCAAACCCCTGCTCAAGAAGGAAACCCTATACTATTTCAGACAAATGGCTGTCCAATCTCTTCTTAAAACCCTTCAGTGTTGGAGCATCAACAACGTCTGGAAGCAAGTCATTCCATCAATTAATTGTTCTAACGCCCCTTAGTTCTAGGCTGCTTCTCTCCTGGATTTGTTTCCATCTATTGATTCTTGTTCTGTCTTCAGGTTCTCTGGAGAATAGGTTGGCCTCCTCTTCTTCGTGGCAGCCTCTTAGACATTGGAACACTGCTATCATGTATTTGCTTCCAAAGATTGCTTTATCTAGTTTATGTACAGAAGATTCTCACTCTTATATAATTTGTAAATAAAAACAAATGGTCACTGACCTTGTCTTAGACTCTCCACTTAATAAGGACCTTAATAAAAAAATAATGCACTTTTCATTTTTAATTCTAATCTCTTTAATCTTCAATGACAGTTTCCTTCTTTTTTATGCAGCACTCCAGGGGACAATGCAAAAACCAGTCCTAGTCTACTGTCTTCTGCTTGTTTATTTGTCCGTTGCTCTTGTCCAGAATAAACCCAATGAAGTGCCCGGAAGAGCAAGGCGAAGAATAATCTATAGAAGACTACGAAAGATCCCCTTAAGAAATCACAGTTTAAACAAGCAGTCACAAATTAGACCTCCAATCTCTAGGACTCCATTAATGAGTATCCCACTTACTAATATTGATGGAGATATTACTGGAGTATTTAACTCTCTTACCCAATTGGATGGCCAAGAATCCAATTATAATGTTTTGCCAGGTAAGCAGGAAAAAGTTATTTTTTATATCATTAATGTAAAAAAGAAGATTATTCCAAATAGATGAATTCTTCTCACTTAATCTTGGGTGTATCATGTATGATTTTCATTCACTGTAGAGAAATACCAAAAATCTAATAGTGGATTGGGTGCTCTTCACTTAATGCGTAGAAATAGATTTTATTATTTATTTTATGACCTCCCAACTCATACTGTGTTGATTCACAATATGAGATCTCAATAATCTAAACATTTAAACATAAACAAGTGTGATCCCCCCCCCCACTCATGTCAGAAACACCAAGGTGCTTCTGGGTTGAAAGGACTAGCTGCTGACCTTGTCATTGCCCTGGGAATGCCCATTTCATGCTCCTGGCAGGAGCTGGAGTGAAGAATGATAGCTCAACCCCCACGGCAGCTCTTGGGTCTCAAAGGCAGGTTTGCTAACCTCCTGTCCAGCATTCCAACCACTTGAGCCACCATGCTCCACAAGTGTCATTAAATTAAAAATACTAATATGCTAATGTGTATGCCAAGCGATTTTCTACTACCAGGTCATATAACTGACATTTGCATTCTCAATGGATGTGCAAACTGATTTTGTGAATGTTTCAAAGCTAATTCATAATTTTAATGTTCTGAACCAATCATCCTATCAACTATGTTGAGCCACTTGCAACAAAAGCGGAATAATATGGAAAACATATTATTTCTATCAATTTCAGTTGATCTGGATCAAGACATTAGAAACAGTCTGTTGTAAAAAATCACAACTGAGTATTCAGAATGATTCAAATATTTATATTAATGGTGTTTTCAGTTGAAAAGGCTTTATATAAATCAGAACATAATGCAGCTTCCTATGATGAAATACTTTAATCTGCAATGTTAAGTCTCTCTATGCTAATATGATGCATTTCAAAGCTAAGTCCAATATTATATTAGTAGATAGCTCAATTGAAGCCCTTAAAATGCAGGTTTTATCAGTACAGCCCATTGTACCTTACAAAACTCTTCTAGAAAGTTCCATAGCCCTCTGAAACACATTTGGGTGGTAGTGGCACATGGGGAGACCAAAATACACTTGATATTCAATGCTATCCATTCTATCACTAAAGATATACAATTATATAAAACTCTATATCTATTTCTCCAAGATATTCAAAACTAAAATGTATGTGGTAGCAACAATTTGGCTAAGCCATGTACACTAAAAATATGGTACAAAATATTTGGAACAAATAAGTATAGTTTCATTAATATATGAACTTAACTAAAAGTGAAATCATGGCTTTTACTGTAATATGCAGCAGCAATCTTCTAAATTTGCTACTATTTAATCTAATTCCAAACATTTGTATACCAACTTTTATAATATGATTGTATTAAATGATTGTATTAAATTGATAAGTACTTACTAGTAGATAATGTCTGTGATTTTTTGTTTTGTTTTGATAAGTCTAGAAATTATACAGTATCATAGTTAGCTTGGTTGAGAAACATTTTCATAGCAGATACAGAGTTATTTTAGAAAACATCAGAAACTAATCTATAAACCACAAACACATATATATTCTAAATCAATGATTCCTGTTCAAAGTGCACACAATAAATTAAATAAATGATCTCAAAGTGGAATTACATAGAAAAGGTAGGTATATAAAGCAGTTTTTTAAAATAAAAGGGCAATTAGAACACAAAAAGTATTATTGCAGTTCATTTTTAATAGTCTCTCTAAAGCTGTTCAGTTGGGAGAATTTATTTTCATATTTAAGGTAATATGCTGGCATACATACCATACCTTCTATATGAAGTATTTTAGATCCCCCTCAGGAATCATCTGAAGTAATATGTAGTTTCCTCATTTTCCCCTTGATTGTTTCTTTTTATCTGGAATTTTACCCAAAGGTGGAACTAAAACCACTAAACTCAAATAAGTTGGAGCTCAGTACTGAAACTACATCATATTTCTGAAGCTGAAAGCATTGAGGTATCTGCCAAGGATTTCATCCATAAGGTATTTTTAGTCTAGTATTTAGAGTGATTGCAAGTGAAAATCACATTGGAAAAGATCCTACTTATCTCTAGATTTACAATCAACAATCAAATGTTCAATTAAATATATTACATTTTATTAGATATGAACATATATTTTAGAAGATGGTATTTAACAACATCTTACAAGATTTTTACATCTTCCTTTCCTAACTTATTATATTCCAGGTATGGTACAATAAATATTTACATTTATAATGAGTATACCACAAGTAAGTCATCAATCAATGGATGACGTAAAGGTATTGAGTTGTATTATCTTCTTTTATAAATTTGTTATGAGAATTCTTTGAAATGAGTTTGAATCTAGGTCTAATTGTTACATTATCAACTTCTCATGTGGGATAATATTCTGTTGCATCACCACTGTCTGACAGTCTGACAATAATAGATTGCCACGCACATCAACATTTAGATAAAGCAGTAGTGAAAATCAGAACCCTTTATAATTATTTTATATATTTGTATATAAAACCTGCTTTTGGCTTCCATTTCTTAGGAAAAGAAGGACGATGCTTTGCTAATGGGATGATTATGTTTGATAAAGCTGTGTGGTCTCCTAAACAATGCGTTACATGCCTCTGTTCAAAAGGAAAGGTATTCTGTGACGAAACCTCATGCAATCCTCTGACATGTCCCAAATCTACAAAACCTGAAGGAGAATGTTGTCCTGTGTGTCTGGAGACTGGTACAGTATACTAATTTCTTATATACAGTACATTAAGTCAGGGTGGGCTTCAAAATTCTTAGTAAGGGGTTCTCTGCCTGGTTGGGTGGGCATAGCAGGCGTGGCCTAGTCGGTCTCCTGCACCATGGTGGGGGGGGGGAGATTTTTGCTGTCCCTGGCTTTAGAGCCTTTACTTGAGCCTCCGGAAGGGCGAGAATGAGTCCCTCTGGAGGCTTTCCGGTAGGCCCGTTTTTTGCCCTCCCCAAGCCTTTGCGCATACCCTGCATCCAAAACGGACTGTGTGGGGACTCCTGGGAGGGGCTGGGCCAGCCAGAAGTGGGATTTTGGGGTTCTCCGAACTGCACAGAATCTTAGCTAGAGGTTCTCCTGCACCCCTGCAAACCCCCAGCAGCCCACCCATACATTAAGTGTTATATGCCTATGACACACAGGAAGTCCTTGACTAAAACATTCATTTGGTGACTGTTTGAAGTTAAGATGATAGCAAAAAAGAAAGTCTAGTCTTTGCACTTACAACCAGTCCTTGAATTTACAATCATTACAGCATTCCTATGATCGCCTGATCAAAATTTTGGCACTTGGAAACTGGCATATATTAACAATGGTTGCAGCACTTCCAGGTCAGATGATAAACATTTGTGATCTTCCTCTCCGGTTTCTGACAAAGTTAATGAGGAAAACCAAATTTGCTTAATGACTGTGATTCACTTAACTGCTGTGGTCATTCACTTAACAACTTACCAACAAAAAAGATTGTAAAATTGGGCACTGCCCTGCCCAATTGGGCAGGAAATGGACATTCTAGTTCCAATTATGATTGTATGTTAAAAGGTACCTGTACATTTCAGGATATATTAATTTCTTAGATATAATTTGAACAGAATATGCACACAAGCATATTTCACACATGTCCTCAAAAGCTACAAGGGAATGAAAAGGAAAATAATTCAGTGACCCTTGAATGCAACTAAAATATAGTTTAGAAACTGGAATTTGTGTAAATACTATTTAATCATACCAATAACAATATTTTAAAAAATCATTCAGAATAACATATCCTCAATGGAATATAGGGTTGTCATATACATACATACATACATACATACATACATACATACATACATACATACATACATACATACAATCCCAAAATATCAACATACAGTACACATGTGTAGTGTTCATAGTATAAAGTAGAAGAATGTGGGTTGGACAGCATCACCACCAGATGGATTCGTAACTGCTGACCAACCACACTCAACGTGTAATCCTCAATGGAACTGCATCTACATGGAGGGAAATATGCAGTGGAGTACCCCAAGGCTCTGTTTTAGGCCCAGTACTCTTCAACATCTTCATCAATGATTTGGATGAGGGAATAAATGGGGAATTCATCAAATTTGCAGATGACACCAAGCTGCCAGGAACAGCCAACAGTCCAGAAGACAGGCTTAAGATACAGAAGGATCTTGACAAACTTGAATATTGGGCACTATCTAATAAAATGAAATTCAATGGTGAAAAGGGTAAGGTTCTACATTTAGGCAAGAAAAATGAAATGCGCAGGTACAGTATAGGTGGTACCTTCCTCGATAGTAGTAACTGTGAGAGGGATTTTGGAGTCCTAGTGGACAACCATTTAAATTTGAGCCAGCAGTGTGCAGCAGCTGCCAAAAAGCCAACACAGTTCTAGGATGCATAAACAGAGACATAGAATCAAGATCACGTGAAGTGTTAATCCCACTTTATAATGCCTTAGTAAGACCACACTTGGAATACTGCATTCAGTTTTGGTTGCTATGATGTAAAAAAGATGTGGGGACTCTAGAAAGAGTGCAGAGAAGAGCAACAAAGATGATTAGGAGACTGGAGGCTAAAACATATGAAGAACGGTTGCAGGAACTGGGTATGTCTAGTTTAATGAAAAGAAGGACTAGGGGAGACATGATAGCAGTGTTACAATATCTCAGGAGTTGCCACAAAGAAGAGGGAGTCAAACTATTCTCCAAGGCACCTGAGAGTAGGACAAGAAGCAATGGGTGGAAACTAATCAAGGAGAGAAGCAACTTAGAACTGAGGAGAAATTTCCTGACAGTTGGAACAATTAATCAGTGGAACAGCGCTGCCTCCAGAAGTTGTGAATGCCCCAACACTGGAAGTCTTTAAGAAGATGTTGGATAGCCATTTGTCTGAAATGGTATAGGGTTTCCTGCCTAGGCAGGGGATTGGACTAGAAGACCTCCAAGGTCCCTTCCAACTCTGCTATTGTATTGTATACAATACTTTAGTATACTATTAGTTCATAGAATACTATCGCTTAAGATATTGATCAGCCTCAAAGTCCGCATTTAAGAACAGTTTAGTGGCATTTGCTACACAGTGGTAATGATAGCATCCTTATTCTTCTGTCCCAAATCACTTTCTAAGTTTACATCTGATAGCCATTAAATAAAAGCCACAAAGATGAACATATGTTTTCATAATTATATTGGAAAACTGTAGGACTTAATATCTTACAATTCTGGGACAATAAGACATCCAATATGGAATTGATAGAACTACCCACAAAAAGGTCAATAAATGTCAATATCTCTTGCTCTTAAGAGTATTACATTACTCAGAGTATAACTGGAAAGGCATGTTTCGGTATCACCTAAACCAGGTGTGTCCGGTTCCACCACAAATCCGCGAAGCCCTTCTGCGTGGAGACATAAGCGCGAAGACTAATTCGTGCTGTTCTAAGCGCTAAGGGAAAACGCGACCCTACCGCGATGACATAATCGCGGAGGGCAAAATTGTGCATTCCCAAGCACTCAGTACCCTAAACCTAACCCTAAACCTAACCCTAACGCTAAACCTAACCCTAAACCTAACCCTAATCCTAAACCTAACCCTAAAACAAACCCCTAAACCTAATCCTAACGCTTACCTTAAATGAAGTCGGCTTTCTGCCACGGCGCCGTTTTAAAGCGCCCTTATGTTGCCACGCTGTTGTTGCGGCGGTGATGACGTCACGGCTTTAGCACCGTGATTTTATCGCCGCGATTTTGACCAGCGCGGTTTTGTCGTGCCACGGGTGTGTCCAACCTGCAGCTTCTGGACCGTTTGTGGACTGCTTACTTATAGCTAGTAATGTGGCCCCAAAAGTTTGTAAACTTTTAACATTATGATGTAATTTATATATGTACAGCATATTAACAATATTATGTATGGTTTAAGACAATTCCTCTTCACTCAATGCAGCCCAGGCAAGCCAAAAAGTTGGACTACCATGACCTAAACTTTCAGAAAATATTATTTCTTGATCATGGTTTTCTTTGCTTTCTATCTACTATTATTATAATAATAGTGGGATGCATATTTTATATTGAGATCAGAATCAAACAGATTGACTCAAAAAAAGTTTATTGGAAGATTGCAAGTTGGTTGAATTGCAAATTTTAAAAGAAAGCTATTTCTGCTATAGGAAACAATGGAGAGTTGTGACAAACTCTAAACTCCCTTGCTTTTTACCAGGACACACAGATAAGTGGAATTGCTGTCCAGTGTAATAGCTACTCAGAGGCATGGTGTGTGCCTGTGTGTAGAGAATAAGAAAGATGATATTGATAGAAATATGCAAAAACCATTACCTGGACAAAAGGGCTAAAATATGTTTTAATGCCTGAGAAATGAGATAACATGTTGAGTGGTACAGACCGATCCCTGCTTGATTAACTGTAATATGATATGAGTACAGCTCAGTCAAACTGGCATCATTCTATTATCGTAGCCCATCTTAATAAGGATAGTTTAGCTTTCTTGCAGAATTGATTTCCTAGTCTGGTCAACTTTGTGGAGTGACTGGGGAGGAAACAGAGGGGAGGTGGGGCTTTGATCACAGTTATGCTTCCTATCTTAATATTTTAACTTCACCTGTTGATGTCTCTTCAATTATTTTTGCAACATTAGAAATAATTTTATGACACATCAATATACCAAATCACACATGACAGGCATAAGTTTCGAAAAGCTCACATGTCAAAGCAAGCAACCAGACGCCCTTGAATCTGAGCCAATAAAACTTCAGCACCGGACAAGAGAAAAGAAAGTAGAGCTGAGTTACTGCAATCCCAAAGCAAATATTTCATCTTGGAATTTTGGAAACTTTACAACAGCGCACAAAACTGTACACATATTCAATCTAATCCAAACCTTAATTATGGCTGAAATCAGCACAGAGCCTTGAGGATTTAAATGTAGCTTGAAGCTCAAAATTAAGAGCTCAGCAAACTAATCTTAACAACATTGTACTAGTATCTTTGTATTAACAAAGACATGGTAACAATTTTGGTAAATTATGAAAGACAATAATGCACATGTTTATTTTGCTCAATGTACATGCAGGGTATTTTTGCACATTAACTCTGACATCCAATTACCAGCTGTGCAGCTACTGTGAGTAGCCTTTTTGTTCAGCCAGGTGCTTTTACAGCTGCTTTCCTCTGAATATTTATTATCCCATTAGCCCATCCATCAAACCAATTGTTTTTTTTTAAAGCAACTTAATGACAAAGCACTCAGAATAGTCAGAACATTTGAAACAACACAGTTTGAAAGTTTTATTGAATGTTTTGTTTCAATTTTTAAACAGAACTAATAAAATATACATGTTTTAGAGTAATCTTATTAGTAACTTTTGAGTCAGAACACTTTAAAATTATTATGTTTTGCACCTCTTGATTGTATCTTAACACATTACACCTGTTCAGAAAAATTAAAAAAACTTATGAACTTGGAATTTTTATGAGAATGTATACCAGTATCCAATCTATAAATTTTCTTTGCATGAAATATTTAGGAACAAGGTAAATTATTAGTGCAACTAATGCTAATAAGAATAAAAATTTAGGACTTTAATATTTAACTAAATATCTCATTCACATTTTCCTTCTACTTGCTCTCTCAATATAAGTATAGACAGATATAAGTACATCCAATAAAATAAGTTTATTGGATACCCATAAAACCACAGAAAATAACAAATTAGTCCAATTAATATTTCTGATCTTATATATAATATAGTTTGCATGCAATATTGATTTTGTATGCACTTTCAGGCACATTAACTATAGGTATAGCTGCAGGTACATCTGTTTTGACACATTATAAAATGACATTACGATCCTGTGTTAAATTAGCATTGACTCTTTCTTTTTTGGCTTATATTCAGTATTACCGGTAAGTACAATTTCTCAAGGGGACAGAACTGAAGTTTCTGGCGATTCTCCTGTGCCAACTAATCCGAGTGAACCAGTCTTGCATGATATGCAGACACAAGATCCAATGCAAAAGAAGGAAGGAACACTTGAAAAGAATATTCATGTAAAAAATAAAGGAAATATGAAAAAGAAGAGAATAAAAAGCCACAAACCAAGAAGAAAACATGAACATATCAATGACCAAAGGGAAGAAGAGGTGGAAACCAGATCAGAGGAAGAAAAAAGAAGAGTTTATGAAGAAGAGGAACTAAGACTTGAGAAAGAAATTAAAAAACAAGAGCAAGAACAAGTAAAGGAGGAAGAGCAAGAACAAGAAAAGGAGGAAGAGCAAGAGCACGAGCAAGAAGAAACGGAGCAAGAGAAGGAAGGAAGTGAAGAGGAGGAAGACATATTGCGTGGAGATGTGTTCAGAATGCCCCCACACTTCCTGATTCCTGAGCCTTCTACTGAAATTCCTCCTTTGCCAACTGGATGCTCTGCCTTAGAAAATACAGTAAGCTGTATTAACGCCAAACTCACACATATACCCATCATCAGAGATGAAGAGCTTACAGCCATAGAACTTGACGGTGAGGATTTTTAAAAAAATACATTTAAAAGTGTTCTTCATCTAAATAAAACCCAGAACTCTGTTCAAATGAACTCTGTTCATTGTTATAATTATGACAATATAAATACAGTAAGTTGCTTCTTATTTATTCTGTTCCTGATGTGCTCCTTTTACTTTTACTTCACTCACTGCAGAGGCATAATTATTATTTTAAAATAGGCTACCCTCTGTAGAGAGTTGAAAAGACTTCTTTGTACTGTAGGTAGCAGGTTACTGCAAAGGCAAGCACTGGGGAAGATCTTGAGAAATTAAACTCCTGTTCATTTCTTTTGTTTTCCAATGTTGCATTTGATTAAACAGTCATGATTTCTGTAGCTGCAATTTCCTATTATGAAAATTGGGAAAGGAAGGAGGATAGATCATTTTTATTTCCTGTTTGCTGTTTAATAAAGAGACCACATAAATCCTTACTAAAAAAAAATCCCAGCATAAAAAATTACTGTCTTCCCCTGTGTTTGGCTATTTATACGGTAAATTTAAAAAGAAAGAAAGAAATGATCAACACTTAGAGATAACTTTCTTAACTTTTTTTCTTTTTTTCCCCCTAGGGAATGACATAACTGAAATTCCAGATGGAGCTTTCAATGGGATTCCTAATTTAGAGAGAATTGATCTTCGTAAAAATAAAATCACATCATTTGGCATTGGCCCACAGGCATTTAAAGTAAGAAGAATCTATACAATCACAGACAAGCACATACATACACAAAGGTTATACTCAATTTTGGATGAAAAGTTAAATAATTTTATTTCTTGCAACACTAGCATAATTTATTTTCCTCTTTTTATTTTCAATATTTTAAGTGTTTTAAATAATAGCATGTTTACAATAATGATTCATATTACATAAGCATTACTGGATTGAAATAACATAATGGATCATAATTTGCAACATTTCTTTTTGGTGCCCTCGAGTCAGCCTTGTCTCTTGGTGACTGCATGGATAGGTCCCTGCAGTTTTCTTGGCAAGATTTAGAAGTGGTTTGTCATTGTCCCCTTCCAGAACTAGGACAGAGAGTGACTGGCCCAAAGTCCCCCCCTCCACTGGCTTTAAGGCCTAAAGTAGAACTAAGACTTCCAGTTTTTAGCCTTAACAACTGTAGTGAAATGTCTCCAATTTAAAACATTACAATTTTTAAAAAGTAAGAATATAAAAATGTCCTTGTGCTTTAAATAGTGCAGTACTATATTTTTGCTTATTACGGATTGCACAGTCTTTCATCTATGCCTTTTTTCTTTAAAAGTTTCAGTCATAAAATTCTATATAATTTTCCTGAAGACTTTTGTAATCCTTAAGGTGTACATCAGATTACATGTTTTTTGTTTTCTTGGCTATCATGAATTTCAAGAGGATTATATCTACAGAGAAAATGTCCTAGTTCTTTATTCCACTTTCTGACATAGGAATATGATCCAGCTCAATATAACGATTGCTTCCATTTTAACAGTCGCTGCAACTGATATCAGAATAGTATTAGGTACATCACTCCTACCCTGTGATCATTCAAAGTGCAAAATAGAAGAGAGATCACCTGGTGTACTATTTTCTATCTCTATTATGCTATTGTTATGTACATAAAAGTATTAACCAAAAGCCACTCCCTTTGGAATTTTACGTGCTAATTACCCACAGTATTATTTCTTATATTGTTTCTTTCCTATAGTTATATGGAGAGATAAAACTTTTGCCTGTTGTTCATGTTTCTCTTTGCTTTTGCTTGTCTTTTGTCAATTAACTTTATGTTTGTTGATAGTTTTATATATATATATATATATATATATATATATATATATATATATATATATATATATATATATATATATATATATATATATATATATATATATATATATATATATATACATACTTAAAGTCACAACCCCTGGTATGCCCAAGTGTGGGAGGAAGGTCACACTTCCACTCTCTGTCATTAGGCTCGTCACAAGAGTCCATCCAGACAGAATTCTGTCTGGATGGACTCTTGTGACGAGCCTAATGACAGAGAGTGGAAGTGTGACCTTCCTCCCACACTTGGGCATACCAGGGGTTGTGACTTTAAGTATATACCTCCCACCCTGGCTGGCTGACAAAAGGAGTCGTTCTCTGTAGCTCAAATGGTTAACTCCCTGCCTGGGAGGCAATAGAGCACAGGTTCGAATCCCAGTAAGGATATGGCTAGCTGATGAGAGCTAAATAGCTTGAAATAGATCTATACTAGTCTTCCTTTATTTATTTATCAGCACAAATAAAAACATATATATATATATATATATATATATACACACACACACACACACACACACACCATATATATATATATATATATATATATATATATATATATATATATATATATATATATATATATATATATATATATATATATATATATATATATATATATATATATATGGTGTGTGTGTGTGTGTGTGTGTGTATTCCAGCATAACTCTGGAATGTCTCGAGCAATTTTAACCAAACTTGGTACACAGATGACTTACTTTCTGGAAGAAAATATTGTGGGGGTAAGACACCCGTAACACCCCTCGGGGTGTGCTTTCCATTAAGATACAGCCATAAAATGGCTTCTACTTTACTGCCGTAAAATGGCTTCTACTGTACAGTGCAGTGGAGTTGCCATGGTAACAGCTTCACAGTACTCCACAAGGGGGCTCCCTCTGGTATGGGGGAAAATCCAACATTAGAAATTATGTTTGGTCCAGACATTTTACCCCTATAAATAAATACCCAGGCAACGCTGATAACCCAGGTTATCAGCTAGTAATAAATAAACATCAAGCAATATTTTTGCTACTTGTATTAAGTGACATGTGGACTTGCTCTAATCTGGCTACAAGAAATGGCTGGGAGTGTGCTCAGTATAAACTGCACTGGAAATTATTTTCAGTGATTTTCCAAAAAGTAGTGTGGATATAGCAGAGACTTATAACTAAATCCTAGCACCGGCAGCATCCTACTTACCAAACTTCCTAATTTAATTCCAAGTGCATAGTCAAGCTGAATCAGCACTCAGATGCTAGTATTTATTAGGACTTAAAACATCCTACTAGAAGAGTGTTTTTTTTCATTCCTTCAATGCTCTCATAAAGTTTTTGAAAATGGCAGTGACATCAAAATCCGATCATCTCATGCTTGAAGATGAGAAAAAAATACACTGCTGGAGCATGAAGATGGAAACATTATTTGAAAATCTAACCTCTTTGGAGATATGTCCAGAAGCCCAAGCCAGAAGAACAGATGGATACTTAAGTTTGAAATCAAACTGAGATGGAATGTGATGATCTATAAACTGATTCAAAATTGTGCTTGAGAAAGGGAGAATTGTGACAAACATATAGATACTCAGGAATGAACAATAATGCTTGTTCAAGAAATACACAAAATATATGTACCCAGATGACACACTGTTTAATGGAAAATGTTTGAATTAAATTAAATTAAAATAAAAAAATATTTAAAAAGAAAAAGAAAAACACAAATCTGAAATTATCAAGACATGAAAGTTGAATGGAACATGCTTGAATATGTCTTTGTTCAGAAGAGACTAAAACAGACTAATGTGAATCTTTCTGATGTTTTAATAAATGACTAAAAAAGATATAGTATTGTTAATCAAACTTCATGATAAATTTCCTTTGGGAATATAAATTGGAGGCTTACCCATGTGAACAGAACAGAACTACATATTTGGAATGGACCTTGGAGGTCTTCTTGTCCAACCCCTTGCTCAGACAGGAAACCCTATACCATTTCAGACAAATAGTTGTCCAATCTCTTCTTAAAAACTTCCAGTGTTGGAGCATTGGCAACTTCTAGAGGCAAATTGTTCCACAGATTAATTCTTTTAACTGTCAGGAAATTTCTCCTTAGTTCTAGGTTGCTGAATGAAGCAGAAAGGAATTCTCTGAACAAGATAAAATGGAGAAATGTTGTCTATCATTACTATAATAGAAGGGGACATATTCAAAGATAATGCTGACTTCACAGAGCTAAGACCCAGGCAGTAGAAAGATAATGAAAAATCAAGCCTCAGCAGAAATTGTAAAACAACAAAGAAAGAATATTTATGTTAGCAAATAAATGCTTTCTGTAAAGTATTTCATGAGGATACGATTCTGAATTTAAGAAGAAAATCTGTTTGGCAGGACAATGCTAGATCAAGTCAATATATTTGCAACAATTATTTGTTGAACTTGAATATCTTGAATAATCCAACAAAGGAAAAATTAATTTAGTAAATGGATGTATATAGAAAAACAATCTTAAAATGAAATCCCTAGTAAATTATAATGAAAGCAGTGATAATTTAATCTACCAATACCAAAAAATGATGTTAATGTTTCTAGATGCCAGTTAAACAAAAGTCAAGGACATCAAAGGAAGTTGGATACCAGAATAAAACAGAAAACCAGAACAAGTTGGCAAGTAAGAAGCAGAACAGGACCCCTTGGGAAAACATATGTTGCATCTGTGAATAAATCTATTACAGACAACAAAATTGCATTGCTCTTTACAAAGATCAGTAAGAAAACATAGGCGGACTAGATATCAGTAAAAAGATATGGGAGATACTTAAAAGGAACAATGGACTTTAAATCTGTGAGTTGGGAAACAACTTTGACTGGAAATCAACCACAGGATATGTTTTTTTAAATGGAGTGTATTAAAAAGTTGGATTAATGGAGTGTATCAAGAAACAAAGGATAGCAGCCCTAACATCTGCAGAAGCTGAATATTGTGCTGTGAAAAAAAGCATGCAGGAAATACATGGGGCCATACAAACTATTGCTAGACTTCAAAATTTAAAAAATGAATAAATCTCAACCATGTTATTTGAGGACAACATGTGATGTATAAGAATTGCAGACACAAAGCACTCCAAACCAAAAAAGAAATACACAGATATTGAACTGTGAAGGACATACAAGAAAAGGGGTAGGTACAACTGAACTATCGCCCAACTGATGCAATGATGGCAGCTGTGCTTACCAATCAACTTCTCAGAAAGAAGCCCTGGGACTCAGTACATGAAACCAGGACAACCCACTACAGTACAGAATGCCATTGCCAGAACTAATGCAAAGGGAAAAGTTTGATA
Source organism: Thamnophis sirtalis (assembly GCF_051295495.1). Classification (NCBI taxonomy): domain Eukaryota; kingdom Metazoa; phylum Chordata; class Lepidosauria; order Squamata; family Natricidae; genus Thamnophis; species Thamnophis sirtalis. The sequence goes on along the minus strand of NW_028261383.1, from coordinate 72,614,272 downwards.
CATCATACTTCTGTGCCAAATTGTTAGTTTCATGTGAAGAAGAGAGGGCAGATCACTTGGAGTCCTACTTTCTATCACTAATCTGTCCCTATTATATTCATAAAAGTTCAAAGCTGGAATAAACCAAAGCCCTTTGGATCTGTTCATAGTAATTACACCAATATATCATGCTATGGCTTTTGGTAGCTGTACTGAGTACTGAGTGTACTTGCTCTGGTTTGGATATAGGATTGATTGGGAATGTCCTAGGTCCAAACTAAACTGGAAATTACTCACAATAATTTTCCAACGACAGCCAGTTTGAAGCAGTGGTTAAGGCAGCAGGCTAGAAACCAGGGATCAGTGAGTTCTATGCTTGCCTTGGGCCTAAAGTTAGCTAGGTGTCTTTGGCCTATTTACTTTCAGCCCTAGGCAGAAGGAAAAGGCACTCAACTTCCACAAATGTGGTAGCGACTCAAGTGCGCACATACATCCCTAATTGTTGAGTTTATTCATTTCAAAACAAATGAGAATGTATTTACCACCCAATGTTTGAATTTCCTCCCAAATTTCCCATATTGTCTTTTAATAAATTTGTTTTGTTGTGATAATTTCCCATGTTAATGTTGCATGATACCAATGCCCTACTGTTATTTTTTAGTTTATTTCATTTTTAAATCACTATCATTCATACATTGTTTAATTTAAATGTAAATTATTTAAAATTATTATGTTGCTGTGTTTTATTTTAGCATGTGTTGGCAAAGGTTCTTTGGCCATTGAATTTATTGTCTTCAAAAAGCTATATCAGCACCACACACCGCACATGTTCTTTGGACCATTGATTTAACTAGTGTGGATGAATAAAACAGGTTTACAAAATGTGTATTTTCTTTTAATGCAGAACTTGAAGAATCTGCAGCGTTTATATATGGATGGAAATACACTAGTTAGTATTCCACATGGTTTGCCACCATCTTTGGAAGAACTTAAAATAAATGAAAATGAAATCCATGTAATTAATGAAGACAGCTTTCAAGGTATTTTAAAATGTTACCTGACATTATTATCATGAGAGTTTTGAGTTTTTACCTTCATGCAAACAAAACTGAGATCTTTGATTTTCTGGGGAACAGCTTACTTTTTCCCCACTTAGATTCCAACAGTGCGAATTACTTCTTTCATTGCTATAACACAGATGTGTTGGCATCATCAAAAATTATAAGAGTGATGCAAACTGAGAATCATAGGATGAATCAGGCCTTCTACCTCATAATAGACATCATGAAAGTCACTGTTACGAGGCAATTTTTCTATCCATGAATTCCTAAAAACAGCAGGGAGCATTGTCGGATATGGGAATTGCACCTAGGTTTTATAGCATGGTGCTATATACTTGGGCTCAAAGTGGGATCCCCCAAAGTAGCTAGCTTTGGCAACTACATACTTACAAGGGAGTTCTTGGTGCTCTTTGAGCTTAGTTTTTTTGCTTGCAGACATTTTATTATCCAACTAGGTAATATATCAGTGCTAACAACACGTGGTTTGTTCCCAGTTTCTATAGCATAGCTTGCCCTGCAATGTTGGTGGACATGCTGATTTTTCCTGATCACAGTATTTTCTGTTTGGCCGTTTATCTGGAATTTTTGTTTTATTTTTAGATTTTTACATTATCTCTTGAATGTTATGTGGATGTGGTTTATCTCTATGTGTGTACCAGATAAACATCAGGAGGCATTAACCTTAGATCAGTGGTAGTCAACCTGGTCCCTACCACGCACTAGTGGGCGTTCCAGCTTTCATAGTGGGCGGTAGGGGTTTGCTGTAACTCTGCTTTATAAATTTTATAAAGTAAAGTTACTTCCCTATTTTATAAATCACCATTACTGTGGAACCAGTGGGCGGTTAGAAAATTTTACTACTAACAGAGATACAAAAGTGGATGGGAGGTATAAAAAGGTTGACTACCCCTGCCTTAGACAAACAATTAAACACAAAATTAATCAGGGAACTACCAGGGAGAAAGCTACATCTCGTTCAACCATCTGGTCAAGCTATATGAAAAGGGAACAAACCCCAAGTCACTCTCACTGATAATGTTACTTGCTTGGGTAATTAATCCTCTGCAAACAAACAGCCAAGCTCAGAGAACATCGTGGACTCTACAGTTCAATGCTGAGCTGCTTTATATTCTCTTCCATCGGATACAGCCAGCTATCTATTTATCTATTGATATTTATTATTATCTCCCAGCTATCACTGATTGAGGCCCAATTCAGTCATTTACTGGATGACTTATATATGTGCTCCTCCTCCTATACTTTCAGTGTTCTAATAATTCTAGTGATTGCTTCTGATGTCTATTGCCATGTTTTATTAATAGCTACTATATGTGGTGATCATAATGGAATGTGTGGATGATCTTGGGAAATAAGGGCAGGCATGCTGTCTAGGAAACAATTAGACAAGAAAGACAGGATCCCCCAGAGAAACTTAATGGCTCAAGCGCTTTAAAAGTGGCAGCAAAATGTTTGTAGGAAGGTGGTGTTGAAACTTAATAAATAGTAAACAATAAAATCTAGAACCAACTTCAATCCTACAGTGGGTGTTAATATAAGGCTAGTAACTGCTGATATCTGCAGCTCTGACCCAACTTTCAAAGTATTTATAAAATAGAATTACTGAAAGATATTTCATGAAGAAAATGCATCTATTTGTCTGTCTAGCTATCTAGCTATACCTACCTACCTACCTACCTACCTACCTACCTACCATCTATCAAATAGACAGATGGGGATGTATATCTAGATCCAAAATAAGCCTTCTTTTTATTTCTTTTTTATTTCTAAAGGTTTAAAAAAGTTGCTAATACTGGAATTAGAGAGCAACAAACTTAGTGAATCAAATGTCAGCCCTTTAGCTTTTCAGCCTTTGAAGAGCTTGTCATATTTGAGGCTTGGACGAAATCAGTTTAGGACTATTCCACAAGGTCTGCCCGATTCTATTGAGGTAAAAGAATTTTTAAAAATTGTTAATGTCCTTTATTTTGTAAAATTTAAATATTTGTTCAGGAGATGGTTATACATTAGTAATAATCAATTTAAGTTCTTAGACCTCTTGGCACATTAAATGTAGAACACATTCTACTCTTCATAATATCTGAAGGAAATACAGTTACTGTATTGTTTATTCTTTCCGTTACAACTTACATCTCTTACCCAACTTTGTATAAAAATAGCATAGCGGCTGTATGAAATCAGTTTTAAATCATAAAGAACAGATTTCAAAGAGCTATTTTAAATTTTAATATACCAAACCATATGATTTCACGTGTTTCTTTTTTCTACCATTTGTTTAAGTAGGAACTATATCTTGATAATAACCAGATAGAAGAAATTTCAGAAATATGCTTTAATCATACCAAAAGCCTAAACATCATTGTTCTAAGACACAATAAATTAGAAGAAAGCAGAATAGCCCCATTGGCATGGATCAATCATGAGTGAGTACAAATTACCAGCAATATTTTTCTAATGTAAAAATAAAATAAGTTGAAATGTGTAGAAGGCAAGTTTTCTACAATTGTATTGGAGTTCATAATTATTTGTTAAGCTATTTGTTTTCCTCCTGTGGTACAGTATGAGAAGAGACAATAAGGCTTTCTCAGTTTGAAATAAGATTTGGAACAGATAAACAGAAAAAGATGCATTTGTGTCTGTTTCTTGCCCGGTCTCAGTGTAAGAGGAAAATCATCTTCAGTGCCTGCTCCGATATATATTGATATATACCATAAGTAGTAGAAGAAGGTCCAGACTATTTTTCACTGAGTTTTAAAACATAAATGTCAGCAGCAAATTCTCTCACTCTTTTCTCTTTGTCATGAACTAACAAGATATGAGAGGTGAATGGTCTTGATCAGACATTTTCAAATGATGCTGTAAAAGAACTCTCAACGCCCCTGAGAAAATAAAAGAAAGGAATGCCTCTATGTATAACAGAACTTTAAGGAAGGGCCTGATTTTTATTCATATTGTAATAAGTTTTAGAGAAGGGTGAAACTGACCATTACATGAATGAAACATTCTGGAGAACTCTGAAATGTTTCATTCCTTCCCTAGAAAATACCTGGTAGCCATCTAGCAATTTCCTAGAAGTTAGAACATACAGATAGTCCTCAATTTATAACCACTTGTTTAATGAGAGTTTGAAGTTACGCTGGCCTTGGAAAAAGTGACTTGAAGCTACGACCACTGTACTACCCCTGTGGTCATGGGATTGTAATTTGGGCACTTGGAAACTGGCTGGCATTTGCAAAAGTTGTAGTATCTTACAGTCACATGTTCACAACTTGCTTTACAACCACATCAATTTATGGAAATTGGATAGAAATTCCTGGCCCAATTGTGGTCACAAGTTGAAAAATATCATGAACTATTTCTAATTTACAGGATTAGCTTCCAGAAAATTATCAAACGACTACTGGGATGATCAGATCAGTGTGATCCAGTGGATCTTTCATAGGACTTATAGAATATTGCCTGGAAAAATAGATTTTGCACTTCCCTACTAAATTTTCTGAAACTATCTGTAATAGCCCTTGGTCATCTGTAGAGCTCAGAATATTTATCTCTTCTTTGCTCTAGAATTAGCAGAAACAGTTGGATCAGAAACAGTTTCCAGGAAGAACACACAGAAACACCATGAGAAGGGAAAAAAGTTTAAACAACATTATGCATGAAATTGACTTATTGATAAGCTGAAAAACAAGCTGAGAATTGTATAAAATTGAAGTAGGGGCTAATGAACAAGGAAGAGTAGAAATTGGAAGTTTTAATTAGTGGGGATGATGTCAGAAAAGCTAATGAGACTAGTGGGAAATGCAAAATGTAAGAAAAATTAAGGCTTGAACTCTGTCCATTATAAAAGAAAAGGATTTAGTTTATTGCATAAGGTACCTAAAAATCTGTTACTGCAAGAGGACAGACTTATTCTCCACTGATACTGAGGACAGGAAAGAAAGAACAGGTTGACATTAAAAGAAAGAAGATTCCTGTTTCATATTATGAGGAATTTCCTGATAGCAAGTACTGTTAATCACTAGAATAGTATACCTAGAATAGTGATAAATTCTTCTTATTGAAGTTCTTCAAATGCTCTTGCCAGAGATGGTATGATGCAGGTTTGAGAAGAACCATTGCAATGGATTGAAACACTGAATGAAAACTCATAGGGTCCCTCAAAACTCACACATTCTACATATCTGTGAAGTAACAGGCAGTCAACACAGGATCTTGGCAGAATAAAGTTTGTATCTATTATCAAAAAACATAATATTGAAAAAAGAATTAAAACATTATTCAATCCTTATCATTGTTGAAGTTAACTAACTAAACTAAACTTAATTAATTAAAACAAAAGTATTTGAAGCACCTTCCTCAAAAATGTCAAAGGGGGAAAAACCCCTCACCATTATCCTTCAGTGTAAAAACGGAATCAAGTTAGTCAAGTTACATTATATTACTTTAGCAGAGTTGTCATGAAATAACTGGAGGAGAAAAATTAAGAAGGCAACTGAGCCTATAAATACTTCCATGGTTATCCACCCACCCCCCCTTTATGTAGCTTCAAATCTGCCAGACCCCAGATACTGGAAATTGTTATGAATAATTCGAGAACTGTGATGAGAAAAGTGTAGGTGGTACAAAAAAAATCTCTTTAGGGAGTTGAGATGTTTATTAAAAACAAATGGCTAGCAATAAAAAAGGCTAGCTGGTATTTCTTTTTGCAGTCCTACCTCCATATTAAGTAGTGCAGAACTGCAAACTTCCAGAAGTTTTTTGAGGCATGAAATAATTACCCTAGCTAATACCACCTTGATCCTGACAGTTTCATCAATATAAGTAGTTGTTCTAGGTTAGAAAGCTGCATGCTGATTTTCTTTCTGGAAGGTGAAAAGTGCAACAAAATGAAAATAACCCTTAAGACTTCATTTTTGACTATATGTCGTGAGGAATTTCTAGAACTAAGCTCTCCTAAACGTGCTACCAATTTATATCCTAAGGAAACACTTTGGGTCAGTAGACTGTTTGTTTGTAAAGAGTATATATAGGCTTTTCATTAGGGCACAAATAATTTTTTGCTTGATAATCAGCTATTATCCGTTCCTTGGATAAACTAAAAGGCAGGGGAAGATTCAAACATACTTTCTACATAAATCTTAACCTGAAAGTTCATTGGTCATTATCCATGGCCTACTGCCTCGATGGCTATAGCTGTCCTAAAGTTCTAACTGACTTCTTTTTTCCATATTACTTCATTCGTAACTGTTTAATAGCTTTCAACAAGGCTGGGTGGGAGAGTGGTATACAAACATCTGCTGTAAGCAGCTGCAGTATCCATCAGTGTCAACCAAAGAACATTAAAAACATTATTGAGGCCACATATTTTACATTTTACAGATTTGTTTAACAAAACAGAAACGAATCAATCAACCCTGGTTCTTGAATGACAATACAAGAACATTTTTTTTGCTCTTTTTTTTTTATTAATAAAATTGAAAGCTCCCATTTGGTTTACTATCATATATAGCAATAGCAATAGCAATAGCAGTAGACTTATATACCGCTTCGTAGGCCTTTCAGGCCTCTCTAAGCGGTTTACAGAGAGTCAGCATATTGCCCCCAACAATCTGGGTCCTCATTTTACCCACCTCGGAAAGATGGAAGGCTGAGTCAACCCTGAGCCGGTGAGATTTGAACCGCTGACCTGCTGATCTAGCAGTAGCCTGCAGTGCTGCATTTAACCACTGCGCCACCTTGGCTCTTGACCTAGGCCACAATGACTTACGCAACAAAACATGGAAATTTATATTTGCTATTATACATTAACCATACTTTAATCCTGCAGAATAATTATAGCTTGTTTGATTTTTTTTAAACTATTCTTTTCTTAAATTTATGTGAAGTTATTAGAGACATGGATAAAAACAAAACAGAAATAACAGAAAAATCAAACTGCATCTCCTCATTCAGATAACATACTAAGCTACAGTTGCAGTCAATAAATCAGAAAAACCTATTTGCCCATCATATTATGACAAAAAACAACCAAATTATACCCTAGAGCAACATGAACTTAGCCACACAGTTGGAATAGATGAGATTGAGTGCTTCAATATTCCTACCTTTTGCTTTAGAATGTCTGTTATCTTACTCTTTTTAACTTTTGTGTATTTTTGTCTTTATGCAGGAACTTGGAATCTATTGATCTTTCTTACAATAAATTGTATCAGGTTCCCTCCTATTTGCCAAAGTCATTAGTACATCTTGTACTTATAGGGAACCAAATTGACAGAATTCCAGGATTTGTATTCGGACATATGAAACCAGGGCTGGAATATCTCTATCTGTCATTTAACAAACTTGATGATAATGGAATAGATGTTGTGTCATTCTATGGAGCATATCACTCTCTCAGAGAAATGTTTTTAGATCATAACCAGTTGAAATCTGTGCCATTTGGAATTGCAGAACTGAAAACATTAAATTTTCTAAGACTCAACAACAACAAAATCAGGTAATCTAATGGTGTGTAGGAGATGGGGAGAAGAGTTGCTGTATAGCAGCGGTCCTGAACTTTTCTGCTTTGGAAGGGAGAAGGGATGGTTCCGTACAAGCGGCGTACGCAGCTCTACTTGTACAAGTGGTGCAAGCACGTACTTCCACAAGTAGAGCTGCGTATGCGCACTCACCCATTGCTTGCACAACCCAGTTCCAAAAAAGGCTGTGGTCTGGTAGTGGCCCCGAGCTGAAAGATAACTATACCAGTAGGCACTCAAGTAAGTTATTTTTAATAGGACAAAAGTTGAGTGGCCAGTTAGAAAGTATTGGTAATTTTAGTGGGAAAATATTGTTACCAAAATAACCAGAAGAGAATGACAGATTTGTTTAAAAATGATTTATCTTCTTCCAGAAAAGAAAATTGCTGGCAATCAAATTCCTGGGATGGAATTTGATTGCCAGCAAAGACAGATTAATCATTTGAACATGTTAAAAAAAATTTAAAATGTCCAAATACATTTACCTCAAAATACCTCAAAACTACTTTTAAAGAAAGCTGTTAGAAGATCAAACATACCAAAATCTGAATAAACATTGCAGGACACAATGTAGATGATCCTTTGTCGCAATTAGGAATCAAGTTCAAATCAAAGTAGTTTTTAGCTTTTTATGTAGAAGATTGTGTCCTGCAATGTTTATTTAGATTTCAGTATGTTTGACCTTCTAATTCCTTTCTTTAAGCAAACATTAAAAGCAAGAGCTAAGCATGCTTTCAGGAGTATTTTCCTGCTAAATCTCGACCCAATAAAGAGCAGCCATCAATTTATTTCACTACAGCTGATGAGCAACATAACAATAGCAAAAATATATAGTAAATTCCCAAATATACTGTAATTTGGAATTTTCCAAGCATATTGCTTAACTAGATGGGTCTTGTTTTAGCCTGGCTAGAAAGATTCATCTTTGCATTTCATTATGAACAGCAATATATCAGATTCTTCAATCTAATTTTTCCTTAACCGTCTAAACCTTAACAAACATTTAATTATTTATACATTTAATCAATGAGAATGTAGGGCTATGAGATTAAGCACTTTTACAAAGGATTAGGGAGCTACCTGATATGGTGAGGGCTTCCTTGCTGGCCTAAATGGCTGATTTGTCATTTTTGGACTGCTGTGTAAGGTAATGTCAATTAGCCAGAGTAAGGCACACTTTCCAGATAGCTTCAAGTTTCAAGTTTCTAGCTTGAAAATTATCTGGAAGATAATTGATGAGATTTAGTAACAAAATATAACAATTATCCTTGTTTCACTAATCCTGGTATGGTTTTACAGAACTGTCCCTTCAGAGCGAATTTGCAGATCCAGGATAAATTATGAGGAGGAAAATGATGACAGTGAAGAGGAAGAAGACTATGAAGATTCGCAGTTAGAACATCTTCATCTTGAACACAATTTTATTAATACCAGGAACCTTTCACCATATGCTTTTTCATGTGTACGATCATATTCCAGTGTGATTCTGAAACCTCAGAATATTAAATAAAATATTTTGTAATACAAAACTATTTTTATATGAAAATAATACAGTTATGCTATTTGTTCTTCACCTGCAATTAATATGTCATAAAAAGCATCTGAATATTACTGTTGCTTAATAATAGTAATATTAATGGCAATGAAGTATGGAGTATGAGTATGAAGTATGGAAGTATGTAGTATGAATGTCTCCAAGAAAGTGGTAACATGCTACAGATAAAATGCTATATTCTAATATATGTATATAATATAAATGTTTTAAGGGAGAACAATAAAGCTGGAATTTATTGAATTTCCAATTAATTTTAGAGTTGGTTTAATCAAGACAGTTTTCAATACAATGAATTATAATATTTCACATCCTTTGAAATATACAATTACATCATTAAACTATCCAAAAATGAAGATGTCATGGTAGTAAAAAAATAAAAGTTCTGTAATAGGAAGACTGTTCATCAGAACTACATTTTAAAAATACTGGCTTACTTCTTTACCATTGCAAAATGCATTCATCCTAACTATGCAACATCCTAGAGATCATCCAAGAATTCTTAGGGTGGGGGGGAAATTGTATTTCAGATCTTGCAATATGCTCTGATACTTGAGAAAACTATTAAGCACCATTTGGAATCCTAAAGCCACATGCACCCTCAACTTGTAGGCTGCTTTCTCTCATGAGTTTACATTTAACTGAACTTGCAAATACCTTTTGTGGGCAGAGTAAAGTGATGTGAGGTTTACTTAGATAACATCAATATGGTATTTATAGGCAAACCTGGGAAGTATAGCTAAAGCATTAGGGAAAAATTACAAGTCTCCTGAAGCAATAAATTCAACAAAGCAGACTATGAAGAAATCATATATTTAGATTGTCTGATTTCTGAAAGATATGAAATTAGATAAAGAGAGAACATTCGTTCTGAAAGAAGTCCAGGCTCCAAAAACAAAAAGCAAAGTTAATTTTCTTCTTGGACTAGCACAGTATTATAACTGGTTGGTTTCCCATTTTGCCATCCCTGCTTGAGCTTTGACAATTCGCATTGAGACAATAAAACAAACAAACAAAACCGCCTACTGCCAATTACCTCCACACAACCTATTAGATCTCACTGGTTAGGCCTCCTCCGAGTCCCATCGGCCGGTCAATGTCGACTGGCAACTACGCGGAGGAGAGCCTTCTCGGTGGCAGCTCCGACCCTGTGGAACGATCTCCCCGTGGAAATTCGTACCCTCACCACCCTCCAGACCTTCCGCACAGCTCTCAGAACTTGGCTATCCCGTCAGGCCTGGGGTTAAGACTACAACCCGCCCGAATAGTATGAATGTTGTGTTTTAATTATGTATTTGTCTTATATGTTAAAAGTTTGTCTCCCCCCCCCCTTTTTAAGTTATAAGCCGCCCTGAGTCCCCCCAGGGAAAAGGGCGGCATATAAATAAACTTTAAATGAAATGAAATGAAATTATCAGTTATACTATGTTATATTACGTACATTATATTACATATTGCATTTATTTTTATCTATCTTACTGTAAGCTGCCCAGAATCACATATGTGAAATGGGTGGCTATATAGATCAAATAAATAATTAGTGAAATTGACATCAGAATGTCATTAAGCCTTCAAGACCTGACAGAAGCTTTGTGTCAAGGGCTCATCTTAAGAGGGCCAGAATATGAAATGGCTTCCATCAATAAATTATGCTTGTGACATAGTACTCTGTATAGACTCATGGGTATGGAGATAATGCTGTGGTATATTTAGCCAAGAAACTATTCTTAGAAGATAACTACAGCACCATTGAAAAGATGGCCTTCAAATGGGCCATAAATAAGTATAATTATGATACTGAGAGTTTATACTCATAATGGAGGACCAACCCATTGCCTAGACACAGTGGATGAAAAAAAGCAATCCTTCAATGACAATTATATGTCTTTACAAACCTACATATTCACCATACAACAGAGAGCAGGGATATAAATCATTCTTTCAGATTTGTTTATCTTGTCAGGGATAAGATATAGAAATGTATAGTGAACTGGTCTGACAGGAATTTAAAGAAAGGCTCTCATCTCTTAAAAGCAGGGAAGGATGTGGAACCTCCCAGATTGAGCAGGCATTTCTCCTTCCCTGCTGGAATCCAGAGTTTCAATGCTTCCAGAAAGGGAGAGGGGGATGAAAGAGCCCCACCTACTCCCTAATTAGAGAGAAGGCCTCTTAAATGGACCAGAAACCCAGCATATGTGTGGGTACAGCAGAGGGGGAGTTGAACCAGGAAGACTACAGAGAGTCAGGGAAAAGTTTTCAGTTCAAAGGCAAGTAACTCAGCAGCAGTCCAGAATGATAAAAGCCCTGGCGCTGGAAAACCCGCTGAGAGACAAAGCCAAAGATTCAGGGGAAAGAGCCCAACAAGCGTCTGCTTGTGACCGAAGCAAAACCATTCTGTGCAGCAGTCCAAGCTTTACAAACCAGCTCCAGGGAGAGAAGACTGTGAATGCTGGAGGGGAGAGAAAAGCCCCATATGCAAATCAACAGCGAAAGCATGAAAGGGATTTTCAAGTGTAAATGGTTAGAATTTGGCTACCAAAGATGAAGATTGTCTGCTCACAAGAATTAGGAAATACTTTTTATAGAAAAATGTAGAGCAAAAGGACATAGAGATTATAACACAGACATGGAGTATTTGGAATAAGCTTATAGTAATGGGAAGGTGCTATATTGAGATAGATTGTAAGAAATTAAGTAGAAAGTAGGTGTAAACAGAGAAATTCTCTGAGAGAGTGTGCAAAACATTCTCATGTACTAAATATTGGACAGCAATGTTGGACGACCTTCCCTAAGAGTATGGGAAAGTGGCAATAGAGGAAATGTTTTCTCATTAGGAAGCCATGCAACTTGGTTATTTTCCTTCTCTTATTTACAAGAATGACATAGTTTTTTCAACAGTTAAAAGAATATTTATATTCTAAAACAGCTGGTAACAATGTTAGGGACATTATAAGGAAAGCTTTAACTTTTCCAGAAACCACACTAACAACTATTTATTAAAGCAGTATGCCATAATAAGATTTTATAAGGGTCAAACCATTCCATCTGAAATTACATAATTTTTCCCTACACTTTTTAAAAAACTAAAAATTATACTTCAGAGAAATTATGGGAATATCCCCAAGGATAAATTTATCTGCAAAATATAGTCAGTATATTCACAGAACTGTAGTACACTTATGCAAGCAATGTGGGCTATATAGTTTTCATTACTGTACAAATCCAGTAGAAATTGTGATGGCTTTTTAGAAGTATTAAACATTGTGGGCTTCTTGAAAGCAATTGACTTGTTGCCAGAAATTAGATAGTCAATTAGATGGATATTTGGATTTTTAAAAAAATATTTAATCCACAGAAAGTTCTTTAAATCTCACAACTAATGTTTTGTATTAAGAGGCAGTACATCTATCAAAGACTACTGTGTGATCCTGAACTAGAGTTTTATTACCCATGGTTTTTTGTGTCTGTTATTGACATACATAGATCAGATCTTGTTATTCATGGAAAAGGATTCTGTGTATCCTCAGTTCATTTGTGTGTGTGTGGTTTCATTCGCAGATTTTTGGAGTGTTCTGCATTTTACACATGCACAAAATGAGACATAGTCTTTTGCACATGTGTGAAGAACATTAGTTTGAGCTCTCATTATTTGCAAACATGTTATTTGCAGTTGTTAGCCTGGAACTAAACCCTTGTGAACAAGAGCTACCTGTATATTTACAAAAAGCATTACAAATAGTGAAAGATTTAAAAAAACAGAACTGAAATAATTACTCCATAACCATCCAACATACCAATGTCCTATTGAAGGAAAGAAACTAGGCTGAACCAAAGCCAAAGCAAATTGCTAAAAGATTATGTCATGCATTAAAGCATTTGGCCTCTTTCTATTGGCTTTCAAATTATAATAAATTTACAACAATTGAAAAAATGTTTTGTAGAGTGTTTACCCAGAAGCGTGCCTTAATAAATGGAATGCTAATATAATTTGAGCTTTTAAAGAAAAGGAATAAAAGAATACCAGAGTCTCTTGACTATGATTACAAAATCTATTGGTATTGTTGTACAAAGACAAGTTGGCATAGTGCTATTGATGAAGACAGGACTGAGCACTACATCTTCAGGTTCCCTCTTGAAGGCCAGCTTTGACATATAGATTGTTTACATTAGAGATTCCTCAAAAAGCAGTTTTCTTCTTTAAAAAATCAGTTTGATAAACCAAGACACATGTATTTAATAAGTCTTCCCAAATTTTCTAAATTAAATATTTTAAACTGGCATTGTTCTGACATTAGAAAAAAATACATTTATCTTAAATTGCATATCTTTAGAATCAAGATTCTTGTGACTGGCCCAAAGATAAGCTAGTTGATACTTACAAAGGAGATAAACCAGAAATAACAGAGTACAATTTAGATTAAGAAATTGAAATGGCATCTTAAAAGAGATAATGGCAATTTATTTCCATATTCTTGCGAGAAATATCAAGAGTACCTAGAGAATTATCAAGAGGTAAACATGACTTGAGAGAGACTTACTCTTTCTCTAACTTATTCTTATAGAAGCAAACTTGAATTTTACTGTGGTGTTCTTTCTTCATAAGTCTCTTGTACCCTGCTTCATCTGTGAAATTTAAATATCTGCATTAAAGTTATTTAAAAATACATTTTAGATATTTCTTCTCAATTTACTTATTTAATGAATAATTTCCCAAGTACCAAATTTTAATCTATTCTAAGATAAATATTTTAATTTACCGGTACCTTTTTTAATCTCAGAAGGGCATTACAAAATCTGGAATAAAAGGGTGACGGATAACTAACTTATGAACTGCAGTTACTCCAAAAATCATATTGTATTATGCAGACAGATCAACATTCTTGAACATCCCTACCTGAAATAAAATGTTTCAATGTATCTTCAGCGCATGAACATCTACAACATAGACTAGAGCCAACCACTGCTCTTCTTTGCCTCTCTCTGCATTTCCTTTCATTCTCGGTCTTAATGCACTGGGAAGGCTAAAGCATGTCCATATTTTTTTAAATAATGGTAATGGAGGTTACGTCACAAACTTTTTTTTGCCATAAGATAAGGCTTTACGGCTCTGAAAAAATTACCTCAATACATTAACTGACTACATCATGAGATCTAAGCCTGCATGTTTTTAATCAAATGGATGGCATAGCTAAAATAATCAGGACAAAGGAATCACATATGCCTTTTCATATAAAACATTAATGTGGCTATCCAAAATTCTGTTGTATTGTAAAAATAATGTAAGGTGAAGTTCTTACCATTCATATGTAAGGGATCGAACTTAGTTGTGCTGCATTTTTGGAAAGGTATTTCTGAAAAATTCTTTCCCTATTTGATAATCACAGTATCCTTACCAGAGACTTTAAAATGAATGTTTATTTTTTTCTGTTACTAAACAAATTTTTCTATCCTGTTTTTTCTACTGCATTTGAATCATCTCTAATTCATTCATTTAAATATTTTCAGGCACCCTTCTTAAATAAAAATTAAAAAAAATCTTCAAGTAGTTTTCTGGCAGCAGTATGGAAACAATTTCTAACTGCCTTCTTGGATTGTTTCTCAGCTTCTACAGCCTTGGATTAGCTGGTGGTTGCCCTCCAAGTACTAACTACATCTGATCCTGCTTAGCTTTAGGGATCAGCCAAGGTCAACTAGGAATTGCCAGTAACTAGTCACTTAAACAGTATCACTGTTAGGATTAAGCTGTTAGATTGCTTTGGATAGGCAGCACATTTCAAAATGCCATACAAGAAAATACTATATTTTGTTTCATAAGGTGTGTACTTGTACAACAGACTTCAATGGACCATCCAGGGTTTGCACTGGCTTTGTGCCATCCATTATTCAGGTTCAAATTTAACCACATCTTGTGCTGAGACGTCTAGAGTTAGCTAGAAGTTTTGGCTCAGATACAGGCAGTGATGAAAAACACATGAGCAATAACAAGTTTTCTTAGTGTTATTCTTCAGTGCTCAGATAGACTAATCCACAGAAGGAGTTTATTCAAGTATTACCCAGGGTGCCAGGAAGAAAAAGACCTTTGGAGGGATTTTTAATTCCTTTAAAATATTTACTGTTACTTTTATAAACTCATTTTTTTATAAATTATCAAGGTGGAAATAATTTTCATAGCTGGAGCATTTTTAAGGAACTTCACAAATTTGCAAGGTAGGTCTTTTTAAAAAAAAACTTTTTATTAATGCACCAGTGTTCTAATGAAGCAATATTCTTTTGTCAATATTAATAATGTATTTAAATACTGTTTGATGTTTTACAGCATGTATTAGAAAACAGTACTATGAACAGAAAAATATATCATTTATTTGTGTGTTCATTCAAAGAGAACTTTCTGTCAAGCAAGTAAATCACAGACTCAGTATTTGTATTTAGCCATATTTTCAGCAATTCATAATCTCCCCATCCTTTACTTTCCTAAGGGATGAAAGAGAATGGAGGTCTGTATAGAATGCCTCCCCTATACTGTCAGCTGAGCCCTCTACTATATAAAAAACAGAAAAATAGAACTGGAATGAACTTCCTATAATTAGCATTTAGAAAATAGCCATTAGGTGAAGAAATAATATGCATTAGAAATCATTGTGTGAATTCATTATTCTATTTGGACTATTTGATTGGATCAAACAGAATAGTTGTGCATCTGATGAAAACCATTTAGGCTCTAATTCTACCAAGGTAACACTTACCTAGGAGTGCCATTGAACTCAAATGGGCTTATTTCTAAATAAACTAGCAGAAATTCCTCATATTTCATGTATATTCAATGCAATTTGATTTTATAAAATTCTATTTTCAGATTAATCAGCACATATAAATATGTGGCCTCACAAATATTCATGCTTTTAAAGTAAGGGTATATGAGCACTGGCAAAACTAGGCAGGAAAGCTTTCTGCCTTAAGTTCCATGCAGATGAAGTCTTTAGCATTTCAAACTAAGCAGTCCAACTTTCTGGTTGAACGTAATTAATAAAGTTAAGTAACATTATTTCTGGCCATATTGGCAGCCTGAATCAAAGCATTTTCTATTGACTTGCTCTGTAAAAACAAACTATTCAGAAATTCCAGACAGCATCTTCATTTAAATGGAATACCTTTCGTATTATTGAGATTATTATTTAAATAAGAAGGGCTTAGATTCATATTATTCAAAATCACCAATGCTTTCTTCAAGACAGGATTTTATTTCTTATAATCTTGGCAGCCACTAATATTCAAAGGATCTGCTGGATATAAAGGATTACCATACAAGGCACAAGGTAGAACACACATATTTTATAATATTGAATGTGCATTTTCAGACAATTTAATAATAATCATTTTTTTTTAAAGTTAAGCAATCTGCTGCCTTACAGTTATCTGGAAGTAGAATGGCCACGGTCAAGCACAAGCCCTTAGACTAATTTACTCACGAGGAACCCATGCTTTGCCCTATACCCCTGCTAAACATGCAGTCATTGATAAACCTGAGATGGTATTAAAGTTAAATATTAAATGGATCTAATGCAAATGAAAATATGTTAATATAGCAGTGATTTGGAAGAGAAGGGGATGGAAATGTCACTATGGTCAGAGAGGGTGCCAAGATAACAGAAACAGTTGTTCAAAGTGAACTTGGGTCAGGCAACATATACCACAGCAGATGTGTCAGCCTTAAAACTGCCATAACGGTTTGTGCTGTGGTTATGACAATGATATGACAGTCTCCCTTAACCAGTTAATTCTAAATAATGCAGTGTAGCGATGTTACACTGCATCCTTAGGGTTTGCAGGGCAAAGACAGTTCATGAAAAAGTACCCGGAGTTTTAGTAGCTCATAGAATTCTTTCCCTCTTTGCTTTCATTTTACTGGCTCAGAAAAATCCAGGACTTCATTAGATAATTCTGAACAATAATGCAATGCATTGGGGGGGAGGGGGGTCAGGAGACAAACCGTGTTTTAAAATGCTATCAATATGTTAAGATATACAGCTAGAATACTTGAAAGTTTTTGAGAATTTTAGACACAATAGGCATCTAGAGTCTCACAAAATATAGTTTTTCTCTAAGAACTCATATGTGCACACTCATGCCTGCTTTAATTAAGTGGCCAAGCCAAATTATAGAGAACACAGAATTACATTGTTTATCAAGTTATAGAAAAAATAATCTAATTATTTTTGATTCCAAAACTCAAACCACTATTCTACTATTATGAAATTTAAACAATTATATCTTAATTATTTCACACCTTAATTTAAAGTTCATATTCATATTACTGAGAAATCATATATACTGGACCATTATGCATTTATTTTATCATCATCCCTTATAACTTGGATGAAAAATTTTCTGTTCTCTGTGACTTTATTTAACTGTAAAATGGAAACTCTAGTTTTTTTTTACAAAATATCCAGATTACATGAATCTTAGATCCCTGAAGGAACTAGCTGATAGTCTAAGTAGAACTTAAATTTATTATCTTTTGATAAGTTCTGGGGAATGGCAAAATGCCAGAATTCAAAAATATTCCTCTTTTGGAAAAGTGGGGGTGGGAGTTAGAAAAACTAAAAACAAATCAATCTAATACTGATACTTGGAAAAATTCTATACTCTCTTTATGAAGAGCATGGATTGAAAAATAAAACACACCCACAAACCCACATATGCTTTCTAACAGCTCATTTCTGGATTCTTAACTAAATATGGGAATGTTGCAGAAGCCCTTTCTTTTCTTTACAAACTGCCAGAAACAAGAAAGGAAACTGTAGCACTTTCCCCCACAGATTTAACTCCTTTCAATTAAACTACAGTACATTGATATGACAAATAAATAACTAATAGCATAGAACTATATTCTGCCATTGGTACCATGTACATTAAACTATGTAAGTAGATGGTGTTCTGGGAGAATTGCTGGGGGGAATGATTATAGTTTACAACTGGGACCCCATTCAATTATCTTTCAACTATGTGCTTCTTTATAAACAGAACAGACTGGACTCTGAGTGGGATAGGAACTTTTCCAGCTTAGTAGCCTTATTTTCCTTCCAAGCTTCTACAATATTTCATTTCTAAAGGCTAAGCTAATCATTCTGGCAATACAGACTGAATACTGTACTCTGCAACAATCAAATCCTTTATTTCAAAAGTTAAGTTTCTAAGAGAATTGTAAGGTCTCCATATATATAATATAATTCCATATAAGTAAAACATTTTAGCCACCTTAGTTCTCAGGTAAAATCTCAACAGATGAATTAACATTTATATTCTATATATTTATATGTGGTACTTCTGTTTAATATTTCTGAAATAACAAGATCAATAATGGTATTTTTTTGTTTGGCACTCATCATGTTTTGTTTTAGGGATGTGTATTCTACAAATATGAAGGAATATATATTCCTGCTCCTTGTGGCCTTAAGTTCTGCTAAGCCTTTCCAAAAGCCTTCATACTTCACCTTTAAGAATGTAATGCTCATGGATATGGAAGATCTGGATGACGACGACGACAATGATGATGTTGACGATGATGATAAAGATGACAATTCCCTTTTTCCTACCAGAGCACCATTGATACCAGTTGACATATTTCCAGTATGTCCCTTTGGATGTCAATGCTATTTAAGAGTTGTCCACTGTTCTGATTTAGGTAAGGATAATTATCATTGAAGCTACATCTATGCAGTACATTGGTGATGTAGACATTAGTAAGTTTTCTTCAGCTTCCTGAGAAGAAACTCCAGAGATGCACTAATACTATTTCAATACCCACCTTCAGTTTTAAGGATTTCCCCATCAATTGGTCTTGATTATGAGTAATAATTGGCCTATTGCCTTTAAGTGACCAAAATGAACAACTTCCCCTTTTGCTACAGTACAATCTGGAGTTCACAAAAATATCAATTGTGTAACACTCTAGAAAACTAGTTTGGATGATTTGACTGACTAGTTTCTTTGCCTCTGATGGAGTGCATTATCTGTGGGATAGCATATTGCTGATTTACAGTTGTTAGTTCAAGATATGGATTGGAATGAAAAAGAAACCTGACTGTCAAGTTTAAATGGGGCAAATTCATCATGGAACTTTAGTAACTTTACTGTATTAATTAAAGTCTGCTTGGGTATTGACAGGAGAGTATGGCAGAAAGTGAATAGGGAAAAAGGCCCCACATAGTTGGGCAAAATTAAAAAAGCAAGAATTACACAGAATTCAGTTAGGTATTTTTAATGTTTAAATACAGACTGTGGGAAAATATGAGAGAAATTTTTCACTCATTGACAGTGCGTTAAGAAAAGTGAGATGTCTTGGAATTACTCTTCCCAGGATTGTTCTCCTCTGGCTTAAGTTGCCACTTATAAGATAAATTGATGTTCGTCTTAACTTCTATCTCTTATGTCTGGTCTTCCATTCCTTTTTCAGCCTGGCCAAAAATTTTCATAGCACCAATATGCCTAAGGTCTATGTTTATAATATGGGAAATCTTTGCATGGAAGTTCTCCTTTTCTGATGAAGCATCAGTTAACTGGGATAGTTGGGAATGTATTATAAGCAGATGATCCAAATATTAATGTGAAATGATTCAATCCCAACCTTTGAGACTTCAGAGGCTAGAACGCTCAGGCCATAAGACAAGCACACTTTACATTTTAGTTACTTCTGTTACTCTATAAATCCAGATCGAGTCTGAGTACCGCTTGCAAGTCTTAATAACTTCTGGTCATACAAATAATTTAATGTAACTATCCACTATATGAATATAATGCTCGTCATTCATTCTACAACTCCCCTACAAAAGCTGAAACTATTTATGACCAGCATTTACACATAGGACCAATCAAACAGTGCCATGACTCATATACAACCATGAGGAATCTGTGAAACTTAACCTAGCTTCCTGTTGTGTTTCCCAAGAAATTAGGGTTGGGCAGATTGCAAGCTCACAAGCCACATATTCACTGAAACTGAGGAACCATAACCCCTGATTCTCTATCATGAAAATTTCATAATGTATAATGCTACCAGTTTCTTGCTCTCATCATCAAGAACAGCAAGAACTCTTCCTACATTGCCTGCCAAATATGCTGATTCTATTGATGTTGTTTACTCTCTCCCACACCCCAATTATGTGATTACACTATGAATTTCTATAACACACCACTATCCCAGCATCCTGCTGCTAAAGATAGTTGCTTGATGAGTATTTCCAGAAACACTTTACCTGCTTTCTTCCTCCTCATCAGTGCTCCTCTATTTGTTAAGGAAAGCCAGTGGTCCATGTTTACTGGTTCCTAAAGTCTGTAGCGTATTAGGGATTGCCAACTCTTCCCCTAATTTCTGATGATCTAGTGCATTTGCAGAAGCTTGCATTGTTACTAAGTTAAACCTCAAGTGCAATCTGACCAGATCAACATATTATAGAGAGGAACAGTAATTTTTCATAAAGTTTACATTATACTGACCTGTATTAATCTAGCCCAAGATTATATTAGCTCTTTTGCACCTTTGCTTCTAGCCATACTGAAAATATAGTTGTTTTAAGTTCAAAAATGCTAAAAAAATTGGATGCAATGGTGTTAAAGAATTAAAGTAATTCTTTTTAAAGGAAACTTGATGGTGGGTAATACCCAGTCAGCAGGTTATTTCAAGTGGGCAATTAGCTTTGAATCACTGCACAGCTGCAAAAGCTCCAAGACTAACACTCTTTTCCACCTTAGGCTCCATGGAAACTTATCTGTCTATTCCCAAGTCAAGCAGTCTGGGTAGATTCGTGTACTATAGGTAGAAGCACAATAAGCAAGTCAACTTGAACTCTGTTGATCTATTGCGTGGGCTTGACAGTTATTTAAATGGTTAGGATGAATCAACTTTGCATCATCCTAAACAAATGGATTATCTTGATCTTTTTCAGTCTTCAGTCCAATCAGGGTTTAGGCCTAATTTTGGGGCATAGGTACTATTGGTCAATCTTCTAGATTACCTGTGTTGTGACTTGGATTTGGGAGGTAGGCCCATTCTGTTTTTATTAGATCTCAACAGCTTTTGATACCATCAACCATGGTTCACTTTTGGATTGTTTTAACCATGATTCTACTCCTTTCTTAGTTGGTGGGAGAAGAGAGATCGGCCCAGTGGCCCCTGATTTATGGAACACCACAGGTGTTTGTCTTGTATCCATTGCTTTTTAACTTCTATATGAATTTATTAGCGAAGTTGTGTATCGTGAAAAAAAAAGACATTATTCAACAGTTTATGGATGGGTATCTTCAATATCCTGATGATATTTAATTGTATTTTGCCATCTGACTTATGGGAGAGTTATTATTAACCTTAACCGGTATCTAGAGTCTGTCAAGTTTGGGATGAGAAATAACAAATTGAAATTGAACCCTACCAATTTGGAGTTACGGTTGACGCCTTTTTGTCACAAGCACTACCTACCAGGAAGTAGGTTCACAACGTGGGGCTGCTTCTGAACTCCAGAGTGGTCTATGCCCAGCTTCAGCAGGCATGCCAGTGGTGAAGCAGGAATAGGAGGACCAACTACTCTAACTCATGCTCGTACATAGTTAGACAACACATAGTTAGACAACTTTAATGTACTCTACTTGGGACTGCATTTAAAGAGTATTCAGAAATTACAATTAGTCTAAAATGAAGCAGCTGCCTCCTTTTGCAATTCTAGCACTGGGAGCATATTATGGCACTTTTAGGATCCTGCATTGTTTGCCATTTGGGTCCTATATAAGGTGCTGGAGTTGACTCATAAAGCCCTCTACAGCTTAGTCTCTTAAGTACTTTCCAGACTGCCTACTCCTGTCAGTATCACTCCAACCAATTGGAACTACTAGAAAAAAACAAATTGTACACTTTCAAGAGGCTTGGGTAGTGCTGCTTCTTTGTAGAGAGCCAAACACAGTGGAACAGCCTGACCATGGCAAAAAGAATAGTTCTCTTGTTAGTCTTTTGGAAGCTGTTGAAATTGTTTCAGACAACTTTCCCCTGATGTGAATGTTGCCATCTTCATTTCATTTTCTTTTTTATTTTATTTATTGTATTTATTTATTTATTTTATGTATACATTCTATAAAAGGCACCAAGAGTCTCCTTTGATTGCAATGCACAGAAATATGTTTACTAAATAAATATTCATAATTTTTTTCTTATAAATAGGCTTGACTTCTGTACCAAGGAATATTCCATTAGATACTCGTATGATAGATCTTCAAAACAACAAAATAAAAGAGATCAAGGAAAACGATTTTAAAGGACTTTCATCACTATATGTAAGCTTATTTTCTGAACTTCTTCTCAGGACACTATCATACTTCATTTTACCTACCACCTACACACACACACACACACACACACACACACACTCTGAATAACAGCATAAGATTAATGTAAATTGATGTTCAAAGAGATAAATAAAGATAATTGTTTGGAAAATCAGTAATTTGATCTATACTAACCACATTTTCAAAACTGATCAATTTGTGATCATTTTATTAATCTATAGTAAAAGCAAAAGATAAAATCTTATGTGTAATATTAGAATTAAATCTAATTTTCTTTTGGCAGTCTTTAGTGACTCCATTTCCATGTTACTTCTGCTTTATTCAAATCATACATAAACAATTTCAAGTTGGAGTTTTATGGCTTGCAAAAGTTTGAATACTTAAAAAAACCCAATATATTTCCATTTAAAGAATATCATACTGTCTTTTTAAGTGAGAACTTTGAAATAAAATCAATGCCTAACGTTAAGCTCATATTTTGATTAGGCCCTTGCCTTGAACAACAACAAAATAACAAAGATCCATCCTAAAGCATTTCAGTCAACAAAGAAGCTGCGGCGCCTCTACTTGTCCCATAATCATTTAACTCAGATCCCAGAAAATCTGCCAAGAAGTTTAGCTGAGATAAGAATTCATGACAACAAAGTTAAAAAGATTCATAAAGACATATTTAAGGGAATGAAATCTTTACATGTTTTAGGTAAGTGTATTATTTTTATAAATCTGCTGCACAATAGTGGGGGGTGGGGAAGGTTACTCTGTAACCCCCCCAGAATCACAGAGATGAGCAGTGAACAAATTTAATAAATAAATAAACCATTAGTAGAGAAATTTAGATTGAACAAACTAAAATGGAAAAAGGATAAGAGAAGTAATATTTCTTAGTAGATAACAAGAGAACCTGTCTGCATTCAATATATAAATATTTGATGAAGGATTTACAAGTTATTCATATCATTCAGACCATCAACATAATAAAAACTATTGGCTTCATTATAATTTTATCAGTTACACACTAAAAGCTTGTTTGGGTGTCTGTATATATGTATGTGCATTTTTGTACATATATATGTGTGTGTGTATGTATACACACATACACACACACACATATATACACATACATACACACATACATACATATGTATAAGTTGCATTTTTGCTGATAAATAAATGGAGACTACAAGGTATATTTTTGGAAATTTATTCTTGTACATATTGTCAAAATATTTCCAGGTTCAAATAACCATACAAAGGTTTTCTTGCAATCTTCATGACCTTTTCTGTAGAAAGCCAAATGTCTTTACTAGGAGAGAAAAGTTATGGAATTCTGATACATGAGTTGTGTAAAATAATCATTCAAAGCTAAGGTAGACTAATCATATAGCATAAATGTGGACACAACCCAAAAGTTATCTAACATTACCACGGCAAATCTTGCCTCCTTATTTCAAAATTCTTAAAAACCTATTTTTTGAAATAATGTTTTATTTTGTAAGGATTGTATAGATTTAATAATTTTATGGAAGTTGAGGTTTGTAATTTTTATTTAAAGATGGATAGGAGTATTGAGCTTCTTCTATCATCAAAACAATGTGACCTTGGAACAAAAGAAGCCAAACAAATCAATCTGCTTCAAATATAATATAAAGGTATACTTCAAGGTTTGGAGGCTTAATGTGATATACGTAATTTATAGTCTGCTTGCCATATTTTCTATTTTTTGAGATCCCATTAAGCCAAAAACAAACAAAACACTCATATAAAAAAAATCTCCTTTAAAATAATTAATGCTATCTTCTTGTTCAAACTTCACAGATAGAACACAGATTCCTATTACTTTGTGCTGCATAGTTTAAACAAAAATAGCTGCCTCATGGAATTGAGAGAAAGCAGATAATCATTTGTTTATTAAAAAGGAATATGTGGATAGCTCTTGTTTGGTAACCAGCTTGATAATCCAATTCATTTTGTGGCTCTGTCTATAGCAAATGTTTATTTTTGAAAGGATGAAGTGCACCAATATTTCACTCCTTTTAAAAGTTTTGATATATATGGTTTTAATTTATCATGTGTAAAGGTAAAGGTTCCCCTCGCACATACCATATTTTTTGGCGTATAAGACACACCAAGGTTTTGAAGACGCATTTTTTTTAAAAAAAGTAGATAGGTAGAGGGATAGAGGGAGAGAAAGAGATAGAAATACAGTACGTAGGTTTGGAGAGAGAGAGAGTAGTTAGGTAGGTAGGTAGATAAAGGGAGAGATAGAGATAGAGAGAGAGAGAGGGAGAGAGAGTCAGTAGGTAGGTAGAGGGATAGAGAGAAAGAAATAGAAAGAGGTAGAGAGATACAGTAGATAGGTAGGGAGAGAGAGAAAGAGAAAGTAGATAGGTTGGTAGGTAGAGGGATATAGAGAGAGAAATAGACACAGAGAGAAATACAGTAAATAGGGAGAGAGAGAGTAGGTAGGGGGATAGAGAGAGAGAAATAGAGATAGAGAGAAATACAGTAGATAGGTAGGTGTTTCTGCTGGCACAGCACTTGATCTATGTAATTCTCATCAACCAGTTAAAGAACTTTCCAAAAGGGGGGGGGAGTTTTTGCACTCTGCAAACCTCCCAAAAATGGCCTGTTTTTCACAAAAACAGGCCCGTTTTTCACAAAAACGGGCCCGTTTTTGCAGAGTGCTCCTGGGGAAGGGGAGCAAAAACCAGCAAAAAAATGGCACATTTTTTTTGAAAATGGCCATTTTTCGTCAAAAAAAATTGCATTCATAGCCTTATGGAAGCTTATAGAGTGCTGCTGAGGGTTGGGGGAGGGGGCAAAAAATAGCCCATTTTTGCTCATTTCTGTCCTTCCCAGCCCCAGAAGCTCTCTGAAAGCCTGCTACAAGCTATGCACAGCGATTTTGGTGAAGGGGGCAGGAGGCTTCGGTGTATAAGACACACCCAGATTTTCAGCCTCTTTTTTGAGGAAAAAAGGTGCGTCTTATACTCCGAAAAATACGGTATGTGCTAGTTGTTCCCGACTCTAGGGGTGGTGCTCATCTCCGTTTCAAAGCCGAAGAGTTAGAGCTGCCTGAAGATGCCTCTGTGATTATGTGGCCAGCATGACTAAACACCAAAGGCACACAGAGCGCTGTTACCTTCTCACCAAAGGTGGTCCCTATTTTTCTACTTGCATTTTTACATGCTTTTGAACTGCTACATTGGCAGAAGCTGGGGCAAGTAACAGGAGCTCACTCTGTTACATGGCACTAGGGATTTGAACCGTCAAACTGCTGACCTTTCTGATCAACAAGCTAAGCATCTTAGCCACTGAACCAATGTGTCATGTGTATATTCCTCCAAAAATGAATCTGTTCATGAATTTATGCCATATTTTATAAATTAACGGTGTTAGGAGGTTTTCTACACCTTTGTACAAAGCCACTTCCTTTATTCATATACAAATTAATATATTATAAAGAATAAATCACTGTACTCTTTCACTGGAACTATAAAAAACCAGATTGGGGTGGCTTTTTGAAATTTGAAAATCACCTGTACTTCCAACTAACAGAAAGTGCTCTCTTTTGACAGAAATGAGTGCAAATCCTCTTGACAACGATGGAATAGAACCTGGGGCTTTTGAAGGTTTGACACTCTACCATATAAGGATAGCAGAAGCAAAATTAACATCTGTACCAAACGGTATGATGTATTTTGTTTTTTTTTAAATAAATATACTTATTTATTAAATAAGTATAAGTTAAATGTACTTAACTTCTTTTATAAACTATATTTCAAATTTGATATTAATATGTTATTTCAGTTAAAATAATTATAACTGACTTGTGTAATGACATATTATGTAATGACATATTATAAGAATTCAATGATTTCTGAAAATAGGATCCAGAAGCTTGGGAGCACATCAATGTCATTCTTGGAAAGAAAAAAATACATATACAACTAAGCAAACAGTGAAAAGAACAAATTACCCAATCCAGGTTTAAAGAATCAATGTTACAGAGAATCATTGTCCGATGGTTGAGGATCTAACTATGCAATAGTTGCATTCAAGGCAAATAAACAAGCTGTACAATTTATTTGTCTGATAGACATCAAAACAAGCATATTGTTTTATGCTAGAATCCAATCCAGAAATCATGCTTATTAGAGCTGGAGGTAAATTTTAGGCTAAGTCAAATAACAAGTTATTTATTAAATTGACCATCTTAAACTTGCAGAGTATTGATATGTGCCACAAGGAGAAACATAGTCCATACCTCTTTGGAATTTGTCATTCCTATTCAAGAAGTAGCACTCTCCTTTTGAGATGTACACCAATAAAATACACTTGATAGAAAAGCCGGAGCATCAACATCTATGATGGTCAAACATAAAAGATTTCATAGGAGAACCAATTAAATGAAGTATGGTTTACAATCAGCATAACCATTAAATTGGAAAATTACTATGAAGTTACCCTAACTATATTCCGATCTTCCAGGAACATCAAAGGCTGAAACATGTGGTCTTCTGTCAAAAGGTTAAAAAAATAACTTAAAAAGTTCCAAGAGTTCAGAAAAACCTATTTCCCATTTCAGCAAATATTTTTGTTCTTAATTAAATTATCAATTGTAAAAGCATGCCATGTTTTTATAACAACTCAAGAAAAGAAAAACGCTAGTGGATGAACTGTAATATCTTTGCATCCAATCCTGGGATGATCTTAAATGCTAAAATATAAGCAAATAATCTACACATTTATTCAAATGTAAATTTTCACCATATATTGTGTGACTGTGCTATGAAATACTGTATTTTTCGGAGTATAAGACGCAGAGGGTGAAAATCTGGGTGCGTCTTATACACTGAATACAGCATTTTTGGGCTTCTGAAACCCCACGCCCTTTGCAAAAATGGACGTTCTGAGGGTTTGGGAGGCCTGCAAAGTGCTCCTGGAGCACTTTGGGGAGGGCAAAAGCAAGCGAAAAATGGGCTGGTTTTTGCTCCCCACAGCCCCCAGGAGCACTCTGCAGGCCTCTCAAACTCTCTGCATGCCCTGTTTTCACAAAAAACATGGCACGCAGTGGGTTTGGGAGGCCTGCAGAGTGCGAAAACTTTTTTTTTTTAAATTTACCTCTTCGAAATCTTGGTGCGTCTTATACACCGGTGTGTCTTACAGTCCGAAAAATACAGTACTCAACATTTCAACTACTGGTTCTCTGGAACCTGTCAGAACTGGCTGAATACCACCTCTGGGCATAATACCAGAAAAATATGATAAAGGTATGTTGAGAATTGCAGGGAAAGATATTGGAATAACATTTGACATTACCTAATCTTCTAATTTCAAGATGAGCTGAAAATTCTGGAAGTTGAAGTTTATGTATCTGCAAGTTCTTAAGGACAAGAAATTGGCATATTCAAAGTTATTTTTCAGCCATAGATGCACAAGTCTGTTCAAGAATCATTTGCAAATGAATCTCAAAGGCCAACATGTATGAATATTAGTGACTAGTTTATGAATCCAATAAACAGAAATGTACATTCATACATAAATTAGAAAAACAAAGGTAGAATTGGAAACCAACAAGAAGAAACTGTTTTTTGGGCATTTCATAATAAAGCTGCCAAGATGAAATCATTGGAGAGCTAATATTTTCCTAGACCATAATGGAAACCAAAGGCATGCTTTAGATCATAGTGCAACAACACAGAAAACAGATACATGAATATAACAAGCAGTATCATTTTAAAAGTTTGCTTAATGCCTCCATCTCTTTAATTTTATGTGGTGGGCATTTGTTAGTTTTAAGATGCCACAAAATTTTGTTGTGTATATTGGCTAACAGTTCTAAAATAACAAAAGTGCCTTATATTTAATTTGAAAAACTATTTCTCAGATCAACATGAGGCTTGCACAAGAATGCTGTTACACTTACCATTTTCCATATGCTAATGCAGATTTGGGTCTGTTTTGCACGACCTACGCATTTTAGCACTCATAATAGCAATAGCAATAGCAATAGCAGTAGACTTATATACCGCTTCATAGGCCTTTCAGGCCTCTCTAAGCGGTTTACAGAGAGTCAGCATATTGCCCCCAACAATCTGGGTCCTCATTTTACCCACCTCGGAAGGATGGAAGGCTGAGTCAACCCTGAGCCGGTGAGATTTGAACCGCTGACCTGCTGATCTAGCAGTAGCCTGCAGTGCTGCATTTAACCACTGCGCCACCTTGGCTCTAAATTGTTACTACAATTTTCTTTGAAATAGTCATAATAAATGGCAATACTTTTCTCAAATTTAAATAGGGAAGAAAAGGAGATGTTGCCACCAACTACTAAACATTGCAATTTACAGATCTATTTCCCAGATTTTAGGAAGTACCACCAATTGAAACCTGAACATGCAAGCTTTATCATGAAAATAAAGTAGTAGTCTTTCTGTGAGTTCAATATAATAGTAGACTGTTAACAGAGGGTTTTGAAATTTAATTCTGCTGTTAGTGTTATCTGTTAACTATGCTCTTTTCTATGTAGTACATAGATGTAGGCCAAGTTGGTCAGGTAAACAGTGTTGTAGAAATTTATAAATTGTGTGCCTACTTTGCAAAGGGAGTGAGCATTATTATATTTGAAATATATTTATCAGTATTCCCCAAGGGGGATATTTTATTGTTTTGTTCACATTTTTTATCTTTATATAGTCTTATCTAGTTTTCTTTTCCTCTTGTATTTCTTTTCCTTTCTCCCCTTTTTTGGAGTTTGTGTTTTAAAGCTTTGAATAAAAATTAAAAAAAAATGGGGGGGGGAGGAGAAAATAAAGAAATGTCAATAATTTATTTTGGCATAAGATGATATTCTAAGTTGACATGCAGTGGGACATCTGTGCATATAGGATGTCATCACTTTCCTTCTTGTGAATGAAACAACCTGGAGAATATGATCCTGCTTCGATTCAGCAATCTATGCCATTTTAATTCCTGAAATGTGTATTTGAACAAGAGAAGCCTCATTGTTCATCGTCACTATGTATTCCTGTAACAATTATAGCTGCCATAAAAACGTTGCAACATTTGATCTCCACATATCTAATAATATATTAATGCTTAATTTTTAATGTTTAACTTATTCAAGATACATATTCTCCTTTTTAACAGCATTGCCATCCAGTCTCCTGGAACTTCATCTAGATGACAACAAGATCTCTGCAATTGAACTTGAAGATTTCATTCGATATAAAAATCTTCAGAGGTAGAACTTAAGCTTTGAATGAGTTGCCACTAGTATGCTGATAACATTTAGTGCTACTGATTCTGTCTGTAGACGTGGTAAAGAGAAAGCAGTCAATTTATCTGACTGTTTCTTAGCCTCAGTAATATTATTCAAGGGAACTAACTGAAATGAAATCCTGATAGACAGAGGTGCTTTTGCTGTATGGAAAACCAGAGCCTGTGCCCAAAGGACAGCTTATTCTACGATGGGGTTGCACCAGGGGTGGGTCCTGGCTGCAGCTACTACTAGTTTGCTCAGGGACGTGCCGTGCATGCTTGAGGCGTGCTCTGCGCGCATGCACAGTGCAACAAAATTGCTCTATACATGCGCATAAGGCAGAAACAAGATGGCGGCGAACCATTTTGGGGGCATGGCAGGCCTGGGTCGCTGCTGGTTCCAGCGACCCAGGCCGCCAAGTTACTACAGGTTCGGCCAAACCGGTCTGAACCAGTAGGAACCCACCTCTGTGTTGCACCAGCTGTTAACGGGCACTTGCCCAACTATTCCTAATACGAACTGCGACTCTTCTTATGTTCTGGTTTGATCATGATAAACAATTGCAATATTCAATATGACCTAACCTTGAAGAGTTTTCTGAAATTTCAACTGGTACAAATGTATGGCACCTAAAAATGGTAGCTAACCAGTCCGTAAAATTGGAATCCGGAATATTATTTCCATGTGGAAAGATTTGCATTTGTTGCCATTTGTTTTGAAACACAGCCCAGTGTTCTTTTATTTTTTTAGGTTTTTTAATTTTTAAGAAAATGTTGGATATACATTTGTCTGAAGTGATGTAGGGTTTCCTGCCTAAGCAGGAGGTTAGACTAGAAGACCTCCAAGGTCCCTTCCAACTCTGTTATTCTATATTCTATTTGATCATAACTGATTTAGGACTTACCTATATTAACATTACCATGTTTAACATTAATATCAGCAAGAAGACAGTTTTAGCTTCCCAATGGGGATATAAGAGAAAGCTTTTTCCTGCTTTGCTCCTTACCAGGGGAATATATTTAGCCTCCAGGAAAGAATTTAAGAGTGCCTTATATAGAAAAACAAGGAAACTAAATGATAAAAATTAAAAATTGTTGATACTATAATAATTCAAAATTTGATGCAATATTTTGTAACAATAATTCCTTAACATTATATTAACTTATTAAGAACTCTTCCAATAACTTTTATTCCTTTGAGGTCTCCTGTTTTGCTTTGATTCATATAAATACATTTCTACATTATACTATATTATTGTAGTCAATTTCTTTTTTTCTTTGAACCTAAGAGGGGTCAGGAAGATCTTTTTTTCCTGAAGCAGGTTAGATCTTGTGACCTCTGTTTCTAAATAGATATACTGAGGAATTTTGGCTATGCCTATAAATAATAGATGGAGAGAATGAAGTAAAAAAACAGAATGCCCTTCAAGACTTCAAGCACCTGGAAAAAAATATGGCTCCATTATGGATATATTAAGTTGAATTAAATTGTGTTAAAAGAGGTAAGATAACTTTAAAGGAATGTAACAGATACTAGAAGAATGTTAAAGAAGAAATGCAAGTTATATTTAACGATATTCTGACAGCCCAATAGAATATTGAAAAGCAGTTCTTGAGAAAATAGTTTTTACAATGAAGTCCTGAAATACTCTGTTTTAAGTAGTTTATACAGTTTTCAAGTTTTATTATAAAATATATTGTCTGAGCTATTTCAAATTTTAATTTACCACTAGGTTGGGGTTGGGAAACAACAAAATCAAAGATGTGGAAAATGGAAGTTTTGCTAATATACCAAATGTTAGAGAAATCCATCTAGAAAAGAATAAACTGAAAAAAGTACCAGCTGGTCTTTCAGAACTAAAATATCTACAGGTAATATTTAATAAGCTTTTTTTCTTGCTCTTACAGAGACAGTTGTCAAGTTTGTAACAGTAACTATGGCTAGCACAAGGTAGCACAATTGAAGCAGAATTGTTTCAATTCTGTACTTAAATACTTCTAAATTTTGTATTTGTATTGTATTGATCAGGGGCAGTGGTGGGATTCAATTTTTTTTACTACTGGTTCTGTGGGCGTGGCATGGCTTGGTGGGCGTGGCAGGGGAAGAATACTGTAAAATCTCCATTCCCTCCCCTCTCCAGGGGAAGGTTACTGCAAAATCCCCACTCCCTCCCAATCAGCTGGGACTCGGGAGGCAGAGACTAGGTGGGTGAGGGGCCAGTCAGAGGTGGTATTTACCGGTTCTCCAAACTACTTAAAATTTCCGCTACTGGTTCTCCAGATCTGGCCAAAACCTGCTGAATACCACCTCTGATTTGGGGCCATTAACCTGCTAATCCCATCTAGCAAATACTAAACTTGTGGTAGTAAGCTTAAACATATTGTATGGTGATTACTGAAATTTCTTTTTATCTTCTCATAGGTTGTCTTTCTTCACTCAAATAGTATTTCAAGCGTGGGAGTGAATGATTTTTGTCCAAGAGAAGGAAGGCTGAAGAAAACACTATATAATGGCATAAGCTTATTCAAGAATCCTGTCAAATACTGGGATATCCAACCAGCAACTTTTCGTTGTGTACTAAATAGAAACAGTGTGCAGATTGCAAATTATGGAAAATAAAATAGTACAAGCAAAGAATTATTGAAGTACTATTATTAAAACCAGTATCACAAAACTTGAAACTGTTAAAACCTGTAAATTACACTCCCCAATTTCTTTACAAAACTTATACAAGATTTAATAAATTAAAACATTTCTCTATGTTTTTAATTTGTGTAATTTAGGAATCGTACTAGAATAAATGGTTTCTTAGCACAAAATTGGATTGTTTTGTTCACTGAGATCCACACTAAGTTGCCTTTTCTTACAGAAAAAAATAGTAAGTTTTAATACAATTTTAGGGTATTAAATAATTAGTTATGTCCTGGAAAGATCTCCTGTATAAGTATTTATCATAGCTCAAGAAGAAAAATTTGAACATTTAACAAAAGTAAACTAAACTGGCTTTAAAAAGCTCTATAGGGCACTTTATTATTAATTTGATAATCTAATTCATTATGACACTAGATAATATTTAAATATTTATGCTAAAATTGAAAGACAACTTAATATCAAGCCCTTTAGCCTCAAAGGCTTTAATATTTATTCATGTGGATGTCGTGGGAGTATACACTACTTTTATAACAAAAACATATATATCTTGAATATTAACCATGTAGAAATGTTTTTAAAAGAGAAATGAGTATATTCTCTCCACAGGGAGCACAAATACACAATCTTGTATTTCCTGTAGGGGGTTAGTTCAGGTAGGATAGAATTTTAAGATCTAGGATTAGAAAAGTATTTTATTTTTTGGTAAAATATTTTAAGCATGTGGGGATCTTGATCATGTGTAGCTCATAAACAGGATTGAGACAGAAACAGAAAGACAAGTTACTGTATGCAGAGTCAATGACAGTCACAGACTGTTATACCTGAACTGAAAACTGAGTTAAAATAATTTAATTTATTTTCCCACAAGCAGTTATAGATATTCTGGCTAACCTTCTCTTTACATGTGAGATAAACAGAGAAATAGCTTTAAAGACAGAAAACAGTAACACAAATTAATACAAAATAAAGAAAACAAAGGAAGAAAAAGAAAGAAAAAAGCTCTTCACATGTGTTTTCACTTGATGTAGACTTGGTGACTAATTTAAGACCACTTTTCAACTTCTTGTCTTTTATGTATTATTAAAGCAGGATCCAATTCTTTTATATTACTGCTTTAGTACTGTAACTTTGCTTTAATCCAACCTGCATGTACTGTATACAAAATATTTTGTTATGGATGGTTAACTGATGATGGTACTGTATGAAAATAGCTGTCTACTTCTATATTTAGTGTATATGCATTGGTCTTTAAGTTAAGAAAACAGAAAAATGTTCAGTTGTTTTATTAAACATATGAATTGAAATCTCATACTACTGTGATACTACTGCTTCTGTTTTAGATTATTTTCACAGTATAAATATACACTTAAACTTTAATCTTAGTATTTTGATAACAGAAACCTATTGGCAATGGATTTTCTATTTTACTTGTGACTCTGGTAACATTAAAGCTTATGTTCTGGAGGTCTGGGATCAATGAACATAAAAAAGATGATATTGGAAATTTCAGAAGAAAAAAAATGTGAAAAGTAGACCTCTGTTCTTTAAAGAAAACTATTAACTTTCTGTTTCTTTAAAATAATCTTTATTGAATTCAAAGAAGTTGGCTAGATCTACATTCCATGTGTGTGTGTGTGTGTGTGTGTGTGTGTGTGTGTGTGTGTGTGTATGCGCCTGTATGCAATGAATCAGTGAACACATAAAAGCAAACAAAGTAATAACCAAAGCCAACCTGGGTTTGTCAAAAATAGATCATGTTAGACAAATCCTATTGCATTTTTGACATAGTGACAAAATTAGTGGACCAGAGGAATGCTGTCTATATAATTTACTTGGACTTCATTAAGGCATTTGATAAAGTAGACCATAACCTACTACCTGATAAGACAGAAAAATGTGGGTTAGACAGCATCACCACCAAATGGATTCGTAACTAGCAGACCAACTGCACTCAACATGTAGTCCTCAATGGAACTGCATATACATGGAGGGAAGTATGCAGCAGGGTACCTCAAGGCTCTGTTTTAGTCCCAGTACTCTTCAACATCAATGATTTGGATGAGGGGATAGATGGGGGATTTCATCAAATTTGCAGATGACACCAAGCTGGCAGGAATAGCCAACACTAGATAGGCTTAAGATATAGAAGGATCTTGACAGACTTGAACATTGGGCGTTATCTAACAAAATGAAATCCAATGGTGAAAAAAGTAAGCTTCTACACTTAGGCAAGAAAAACAAAATTCATAGTACAGTATATGTGTTACCTCGCTCAATAGTAGTAACTGTGAGAAAGATCTTGGAGTCCTAGTGAACAATCATTTAATTATGAACCAGCAGTGTGCTACAGCTGCCAAAAAAGCTAACACAGTTCTAGGCTGTATAAACAGAGGGATAGAATCAAGATCACATGAAGTGTTAATACTACTTTATAACGCCTTGGTAAGGCCACACTTGGAATACTGCATCCAGTTTTGGTTGCCACAATATAAAAAAGACTCTAGGAAGAGTGCAGAGAAGAGCAACAAAGATGATTAGGGGAGTGGAGGTTAAACATAAATAATGGTTAATGGAATTGAGTATGTCTAGTTTGATGAAAAGAAGGATTAGGGGAGACATGATAGCAGTGTTCCAATATCTTAGGGGTTGCCACAAAGCGGGAGACAAGCTATTCTCCAAAGAACCCGAGGGCAGGACAAGAAGCAATGGTGGAAACTAATCAAGGAGGGAAGTAACCTAGAACTAAGGAGAAAATTCCTGAGAGTTAGAACAATTAACAAGTAAGTGGATCCACTTACTTCCAGAAGTTGTGGGTGCTCTAAGACTGGAAATTTTTAAGAAAAGATTGGATAACCATTTGTCTGAAATGGGATAGAGTTTCCTGCCTAAGCAGGGGATTGGACTAGAAGACTAGAAAATTCAAGAGTTTGCACTTGATACCAAAGAAGTGATGGTAATGTATACTTTTATTTTCTTGAGGTCAATAATAAATAAATATGAGCAGTGTTTGGAAGAACAAAGAGGAGGGTGATGTGAGGGAGGAAGACTATGATAAACTTCCATTCAATCATAAAGAATGTGGACATTTCAGTGAAAACAAAGATCAAATATTTTTTTTTAAAAAAACCTGTTGATATATAGAAAAAAGTAAATAAGTAGGAGTTACAGACTTAGATATGGTTACCATGGGCTGTTGTTGTTCAGTGACTCCATGGACCATAGAATGTCAAGCCCCTCCATCCCGCATTGTCACCTGCAGTTTGCCCAAATTTATGAACTGTAAAAAATAACAATCAGCTTATTCTGTATCATAAAATTTGACCAAACTCATGATGCTCACACAATTTGGACATGTAACGTTAGGGGATAATGGTTAGGAAAAATATTTTGCTATATAATTTCTTTTGTCTATTGACCTGATCTTTTCCACTCCTTCTATTTCCAGTTTCAGAGTTCCCATTCTTTTGACAACAGGCTTGTTTGTTTGTTTGTTTATTTATTTATAGGCCGCCCTTTTCCCTGAGGGGACTCAGGGCGGCTTACAATCAAAAAAGGAAGGGGAGTGTAGGACAATACGAAAAAAGGCATTCTGTTTGTCATTAAAACATCTGTCACATTACTTTTCAGAATGCTACAAACATCTCTAGCTCTATGTGTTTGCCTATTCATCGTTTTGGTATAAATACAGAATTCATACCTTATGTCCGGGATGGCAAACCTATGGCACGAGTGTCACAAGTGGCATGCGTAGCCATTTATTACGGCAGGCGAGGCATTGTCCTGTCAGTTCCAGCGCGCATGTGCATGCTGGCCAGCTGTCTTTGGCTTTCTTTTGAGGCCGTTTTTCACTCTCCGGAAGCTTCCCTGAAGTGATTCTGGTTTGACTAGACGGCTGTTTTTTGCATTCTGGGAAGCCTCCGGAATGCTAAAAACAAGCCCTACGGGCAAACTGGAAATTCAGGAACGGACTTCCAGTTTGCTTGAAGGCCATTTTTTGACCTCCAGAGACTTCCCTAAAGGCTCTGGAGGTCAAAAAATGGCCCTACGAACAAACAGGAAGCGACTTCTAGTTTGTCCGTAATGCCGTTTTTCGCCCATCAGAGCCTCCAGGGAAGCCTCCTGAAGACAAAAAACGGCCCTACAAGCAAACCGGAAACGGCTTCCAGTTTGGCCATAATGGTGTTTTTCACCCATCAGAGAAGCCTCCTGAAAGCTCCGGAGAACAAAAAACGGCCCTACGAGCCAATTGGAAGTCCGTTCCTGAGCTTCCGGTTTGCCTGTCAGGCCAGTTTTTCAACTCCGGAGGCTTCAGGGAAGCTCCAGCGGGGATAGAAAGTTTCTGGAGCCTTGGGAGGGTAGAAAAGGTGCACCAAAAGCGGGGGGAGAGCGCTGGTCGCACACACATGCGTGCAGAGGGGGGACGCATATGCATGTGTGGCACACCTGCACACCCTGCGCTCCCCCCGCTTTTGGCATGCGAGCCAATAAAGATTCATCATCACTGCCATATGTCACCCATCCTGTTGGCATATGCAGTAAAAGAAACTCTTGGGACATAATATTACCAAGAGTATAACTTTATTGAGAGATCCATATAGGCACAGTAGAAGCAAAGCCAGTTCTGAGGTTTTCACGCAAAAAAAAACAAAAAACCCACTGTATAGTAAAATCCTCCCTTTTCCCTCCTGGGCCACCCACTGTCCACTGTTCCCCAATTTCTTGTTTTGGGAAACAGTCTACTTGGATGAGAAGGCTCTCAAATCACAGATGGCGCGCAAAGCTCTTTCAATTTTGAATTGTTGAGATTCTCCCAGGCCACAAACGGTACACATGAATTTCTCAATTACCTCCCATGCATTCCAATCATACCCCTACCCCTCCCTGCTATATGGCTGCGAGCATAATTGCACAATACACCCTAATCATTTCCTACGTAGACTGTAGCTAGACTATTCACATTTTCTTATTCTATTCCTAATTAATCTAATCTAAGCTGGAAAGGGGCATTTTTGGACATTGTGTCTAAACTCCTGATGAGTGCAGGAATCCAAATTAAAACATTCCAGACAGAAGGCTAACTCTGTGTAAACATATCAGATGAAAGTGAGCCGAACACCTGTGTAACTGGTTCCATGGTTCAATAATTCTCCTTAAATTCTTAAACTAATTTGTTTATTTGTTAACCGGTTTTTCTTGTTATATAATTTATTATTTTATTATTGCATTGTAACCCTTTAAGCTTATGTTCCTACTTTATTCTTGTATGTATTAAATGTATATATGTATGTGTGTGTGTGTGTGTGTGTGTGTGTGTGTGTGTGTGTGTGTGTGTAGTTTTTCATGGGTGTAGGTATGCTGGTCTTGTTGTATTCAGGTCTTTTCCCATGTAAGATTGGCAAAGTTTTGGCGATGTTTCACTCGCCACTTCAGGTTGAGTTTTGGGCTTAAAGCATGGTCGGAGCTGCTGTCTTTCTATAAATCTTGGTGGGGGTGTGTGGAGTGCTAGCTTTGTTTCAGTAACTGGAATGATTGGTTGTGTGGTTGTATCATGATTGGTAGATTGGTGCTATGTGTCTGTTGTTGTTTCGTGTTGTAACAGCCTGGTCGATGGCATTGTCCTGTTCTGTGTCTCAGTTTTTGGGGGGAGTCTCCCTTTGGATTAGGGAAGTTGGTTGTTTGCTTCTATTTCCATAGTGATCCAAAATACAATTCACTATGGAAATAGAAGCAAACAACCAACTTCCCTTTCTGGATGTCCTAATTACAAAAAACCCAATGGCTCCCTAGGACACACAATCTACTGGGGGAAAAAAAACACCAATCACTACTTAAACGCACAATCTCATCACCACCCTGCACAGTTCAACTCTGTAGCCAAGACCCTCATCTCCAGAAACAAACGCCTAGCTGACAAAGACCACCTGAAAACTGAATTACACACTCTCACAAATGTATTAATCTCCAACGGATTCCAAAGAAAAACAATTACCAACCTAATCCAAAGGGAGACTCCCCTCCCAACAAAACTGAGACACAGAACAAAATCCAGAAACAAAAATCCAAAGATTTATGATTGGTGCAAAATATATCAGCTGCACAGGTTGCAATTGCTCCTGGGCAACTGAAGGCAGATTTCATTAAGTTTTTCCCTGCATAGTTATTAGGTTATCAGGCCAATGTGGCCCCCTTGAGGACATAATTAGTTAAACAGGCTAGGCTGTGGAGGGAACCAGACTATTTTTGTTCTCTGTGTTCCCAAACTCAGGAATGGATTTCCTCCAAAACTATCCCGACCTTCATTTTCTCTATTTTAAAAAAAGATATTAACTAATAATTTTTTCATTTGATCTTCCCAATTATTGTCAGTATTGTGTCTTTCATTGTTTTCCAATTGGCACTTCTAGCTTATTGTATTTTGAAATATGAATAAAAAAACACTAGCTATCAGAGATTTGGAATCAAATGTTAATAATTTTTCTGCGTTTTGGCATCTTTCAAGTTAGCATGTCCAACACATAAACAAGAGATCTATTAACACACAACTGTGTATTAATTTTAAAATGAATATATTGCAATGAAGACTTCCTTTTTTCATCCTTCTTACAACACACCATGGCCTATTTGACACATATCAAATGTATCTCTCATTATCAGATGCTTCTTTATTCACAATTACATCAACCATCAGGAGGGACTACATGACTGATTTCATCCTTATTTGGTGACATACATAGCCAGATTATACTCAGATTCAAGGAAAGGTGGAGTCTATGTACCATTCTAATAGATTTTACAGCCATTCCTGGCTAGCTCCTAAAAGCTAATGCATTTTATATTGTCATCTAAATTGCAAAGGTCCATAAATTTAATTCCCAGTAAGATCTGACTTTGTACATCTAATGATTCCTAAAAAGGGAACCTGGTCATGTATTGCCTCATGATAAATAATGTTGTGCAAACGCCTAAAGAATATGTACTGTGTAACAACGGAAAAAAGCACGTACAACCTTTTATTAGGCACATGGCATAACGTAACATCTGTATCTCCTCTGCCTGTGAGATTAAGAGAAGGTAAACGCCATATACTATCCTGATAGATTCTTTGTCCCTGTATCTTGTGAATTCCCTTCTGTAAGGTAAATATACTCTTTCTGCCAAAGAATAGTTATATAAACATATTTGCTACATTGCAGTTTTAAAAGAAATAAATATATATTTAACTAATTTCTCAATACAATTGGATGCATATGCACACATACACATGCGCACACACATGTAAACATACACTCACATACAAACTGAATGATATATTATTGCTCCAGGACTGACTGACAATAAACAGAAATATTACCTTTTAGTACTCAAAAGTGATTTAAAGTGGTTGGGCTCATTTTAATAAATCTAATTAAAATTAGATTTTAATTACTGCTGTCATGATGATTTTTTTTAAAATGGAAAACTGATTATTAAAATGTTCAGAAAAAAAATGTCAAAACACTTTGAGAAGAGGTATGTGTTATTAGGGCCCAGAGATTAGGTATTAATCCAAGCTGTATAGGGTCAGGATTAACTAGAAATTGTGATTCATTATATTTGCACAATTTCCAGTTGAAGAGACTTTAACTAGAAGCTTTATTACATTTGCAGAAATATTCTGTGAGATCAGCAAAGCAGGAGTATGAGATAACAAGCAACATGTGGTGCAGAAAGTTATTGGTTTCCTATCCCTCTTCTGTAGAAAAAAAAATGTCTGTTTACATCAAGCACAGTTTGGAAGTCAAGACATTTTATACTGTTCTTATGCAATATATAATCTCTCTAAAGTTAAAGCAAAGGCAGGGTAAACTCATAGGATGAACAAAGTATCACAGTTATCCGTAACATCAGAATCTGTCTTAGAATAACAAACATTCCAACACAGAAACATAAAATGTTAGCAGTGGAAGGAATCTTGGAAATCATACAGGCCAATCTGCTGCCCGATGAAGGAATCTTCATTGCAATCCAGCTTCTAGTTAAACACTTCCACCATCTCCTTCAACAACCTGTTTCATTGTTGAACAGCTCTTATCATTAGGAAATTTATCCTGATATCCAATTTATTCTTCTTGCTTGAATTTTAAACCATTTTCATCTCTATTTTCTTCTTTTCTTTTTGTTACTGAGCGGTACCAAAGGATGGCAGTATAAATCTGTTACATCAAAAGCCTTTTAAAAAGTGAAAGGAATGGACTGTAGATGATAAATTTCAGTAAGATGGGAGCTACAAACAGAAACATAGATTGGGTTATTTCAAAACATAATCTTATGTATTTAGAATATATCTAGGTATTGAAGTGGATTCTGGCAAAGATACAAGATATTTCTGATACTCTTGTTACCCTTAGATTATATATGGCAGAGGCTGAAGGGTTTGGTAAGTAGATGCCAACAATTTGTTCTACTTTTAAATATATTTCGTATGGAACAAGGCTTGCTGAATATAGTGTTGTTTTTCTTGTTTTGGCACAAAAAAAGAGCATTATTGTATTAAAGTTACATTAGAAAAGATCATGCCCTCAATCGTTCAGACCACTTCTTTTAGGACAGAAAAATATGTTCAATAGAGTTTCAGAATTTGTAATTCTTTTAACAATAAAAATATTTTTGCAATGGTGTTTTCTTTCAAAAGGAACTATGTAATTCAATAATTCTCCAGTGATAATCACTTTGTTATTGCCTGGACAATTGGAGATTCTACTGTGCTAAAAACCATGCATGTTTAAAAATCCAAAAGAACAATTGGAAGGTTGCTCATTATATTTTAAAATTGAATGTATTTATGACCTCAGACCAATAAAAAACCAATACAGAATTTAAAATATAAAAATACCAATAAAAGACAAATATAAAAATTAAAATATCACCCTTGAAAGGATGAGAAGAGGATCACCTATAGCTACTGCAAGAAACCTGACAACTTTTGCAGTGTTTCTCTATGTTAGATGTTATAAAAGCAAGATCATAATGTCTTAATCAGAAAGAGACATAAACATTCATATAATCCGTTTATAAGTGCTAGAAGCCACGTGAGGTAAAATAGGTAGCATAGCAATAGTTGGGTTACTGAATACATATCTGAACAGAAATATATACAACTGTCTTATGGGACAGTAGTACATTTATTGAATAAGGGAATTTGAAGCTGATATGGGACAAGGAGTGTGATTTTCAGG
This sequence comes from Thamnophis sirtalis, assembly GCF_051295495.1. Taxonomy (NCBI): domain Eukaryota; kingdom Metazoa; phylum Chordata; class Lepidosauria; order Squamata; family Natricidae; genus Thamnophis; species Thamnophis sirtalis. The sequence goes on along the minus strand of NW_028261383.1, from coordinate 72,572,684 downwards.
AACTTGAATTGCACAGCTTCTAAAATAGGGACATGTACCAGCTAAGAATGATATTGAACAGTTCACCAGTGTTCTGTTTTTTATTTGCTTACATACAATAGACAGAATCTTGCCAGACTAAACCCTAATTACTTTAATAAATATACCTTGAGATATTCTAGGGAATGGCTATTCTAACTTTCTTCTCTTCCACACAATTCCAGGCAATGCTGCCTCTTTCTCCCTCCACTCTTTCTGGAATGTATTGCCTCCTTCCTGGGAAATTTCACTGTAATCCATCAGATCAGCTCCCATAGACATCATCTCTCACTAAATCTTTATAAATATAAAATAGTCCACCTTATAACAAGTCCAGGGCCTTTGCATTAAACTTTTTAAAATTTGTTTTCGGCTGCAGGAATATAATTATTGCCATAGTTTAAGATTTCATTAAAACCCTTTTTGAACTCTATAGAGAAGCTTCCAGTAAGCAATGGGCTGACTGATGTCTTGCAGATAACGGGAGACGTTATGGCTGAAAGGCAGGTAGATGTTGGATCCAGACTGCCAAAAACTCTCTCTGGAACATGTAAAGATATTGTGATCACTATACATACTCCAGGTAGCTGTCTCTCTGTGTGTGGATGACAAAAACTGACTTTTCAGAGTCTCTTACAAACAGCTGGGAGTCATGGAATTCCATCAAGCTCAGAACTACTAATGCAGCCTTTTATGGACTTAGGGTTCAACCAAACTTCAACTTTTTAATTTTGGATTGGTCTTAAGAAATCTTAATGAAGATTTGATTAATCACTCTGGAGTTCATTTTTCTTTTGTTCTTTTATCTTGTTAAAGACTGAAAACCTCCAGAACCTCAAAAGTGGTTGTATTTGCTGGATGAATTTCCCTTCAAACCATTTAGAAACAAAATTGTATTTAAAATTTTGTAAGAACATTCTCTGGGATATATAGTAAGGGATGATTACAGCATTGATTTTAGAATTTTTTTAATGAATTAAGGGCTCAGATAGATTTCAATTAAATAAAGGCTTTTAAGTTAATTAAAAGATTCCTTTCTTGTGGGAAATGTCTATATATACAGTGATATCTTGGTACAACTACTTTGAAATTTATTGCATTTTGACTTGAAAATTGCATTTTGACTTGAAAATTTTTCCCGGTACTCCTAGTCAGTTTGGTATGCAATGCATAACCTAGATAGAACCTGTTGGTGTTGGCTGCCTTGTGAATCACTATAATTTTCCTTATGGGAAAAACTGCTTGATACTCATTGTTTTTTGGTACTCATCGCACCTCCCGAAATCAATTAATGGTGAGTATGGAGGTACCACGGTATACAATAAAGAAATAACTTTGAAGTCTGGACAATAGATGGCCCTAGAAGAAACTAAAAGATGGTTACTTTAAATGAAAATTTTGGGTTAAAAATGTAAGCATGAAGTTATCTGATATTATAGAATTGGAAGATGATACTAATGAGAAGCAGGTTCCTTTGAATAAAACTGAATCTGATTTGAATGTGAATTTTAAAAACAAAAGCTTATAAAGAGATGGAAATCATGGATTTACAAATGAAACTGGATGTTTTAATAATTACAAATGTGTTACAAGTAATAAATCAGAAGAGATATGGGTATCTTTTCTACAATGGATTTACAAAAAGGATGTGTTGGAATTATCAAAAAATGTGAGAGATATGACAGTGAGAATATGAACAGCAATGTGAATAACTTTTTTATACTGGAATTACAAAAGAGACTGGATAAAAATGCCAGTGATTCTGAGAAAAGAGATAAATTAAGTCTAAGAAAGCAGATGTTTGGATTTCATTTGGAGAAACTAAACATTGGGGGGGGGAGGATAAGAATTTGGTTTATTTGATTAAGGTTAATACAATGGGGTTACTGTTTTTGATAATGTTTGATGGATTTAGGCTGGTTAGGACTTTAAGATGATGTTTTCAAGAATTTGCTATATCTGAGATTTAATGGGTTTTTAAAACCAGAATTGACTGACGATGCTAAACTTTATTTGAAAATGATAAGAGGAATTGTTTAAATAGAAAATGAGACATAGAGATATAAAGTAAGAATTTAAAAAGAGTTTATTATTGGAATTTGCATAGTATGTTATTTCTAATAGCACTGAATGAAATTTTGCCAATTAAGATGGAATGATGAACCTTCAAGATTTGATTGTAAAGAATGGGATGAAGAGGCAATTAGTTTTAGTGATAAGAGATTATACCTTCTAGGGAGGAAAGGGGAAATTTTGTTCTCTTTTTTTCCTTTTTACAAACACACACACACACACACACACACATTGTAGAATGTATCAGTTTTATTTGTATAACATAATCTTTAATCAAATTATTCTTTAAAAAAAATATTGAGCTCTAAAAGAAAGCTCACTCAGTTGTTCCTGTGGTGGTGGACGTGGCTACCTAAATACCTGAAATATTTGACCTGTGCAGTTGTTCTAAGGAATTAAACTTGTAGGGATTCCACAGCTGCTGTTTAAGTTTTTCAAAGATAATAAATACACCTTAAATTCCTCACTATGACATTGGGAGTTAGCTCTATCATAACTCAAATGATTTAAATGGACATATTCACATAAGTCATTGAATCCAATTACTTGCTGAAATTTATATTAAAGCATTCCCACAAAGGGCTATCTAGCCTCTACTATAGTTGAATGACTACTGAAAGAAAGTTCACCATATCTTTGAATAATTGGTTCTATTGTGGAACTGATCTTACCATTAAGGAAGTTAACTATCAAAATATAGATAGTTACTCTGGAAAGATTTGTACTTGATAAATCCATTCTAACTTCTTGTAATTATTGCATCCTTTTCAAGGTGCTTAAAAATTAACCATTTAAAATAATTGGGTATTTTCTATCAATTTCAGTGATGCTGCTAAACGGATTTCCCATGTCAAACATACTGTTTTCAAAATAGAAATTGAGAAACTTCACTTTTCATTTTTACCCTTTAAGCATTCTGCTGGCTTTATTCAGCAGCTAGGGCTGTTTTTTGTGATTACTTTCTTTTAAGCATACCTTTAAAAATTAAAATTGGTATTAAATTGAGAGACACAAAATTAGTGTGGCAGAAAATTTAAAATAAGAAAACATTGTGACACTCCTTAAAGTTACTTAAAAATCCCCTCCCCCATTTATCTATCTATCTATCTATCTATCTATCTATCTATCTATCTATCTATCTATCTATCCATCCACACATATACATACACATACACCAGTGACGTGCGGTGAGGTTGATACCTGGTGAGGCTCAGCAGGGCAGCGGTCGGCCTCGGCAGGGGGTGGGATTTGCATCGCGGTAGCAACCAAGCGCCCGGTCTGCAGCAAAGGCGCTTAGTGGCTCCCGCGATGCAAAGTGCCCCGCTGCCCCCCCGCTGTCCTGGCCTGCGTCCGCTGCTTCTCCAAGCTCCGCTGCTGGAAGTCCCGGATCGCCTCTGGGGGAAGGCTGAGTGAAAAACGGAGCGAAGCTTCTCCGCGGCCTACCGGCACTATGCAGAGGCTCTCACAGGACCACGTGTCAGCGGCCGGCGGCCTGGAGCGGCCCCGGCTGTGAGACAAAGGAGCACTTAAAGCAGCCGCTGCCGCCGCCGCCACCACCACCCCACCGATTCCACCAAGACATTAAAGAGATGGAAAGGAGATACCAGAGAAAATGGAGCATTACAATGATGGCAGAATGGTTTTAAATGTAATTCCAGTGCTTTTGGAATAGCACCCAGTGTGCCAATTACCACTGGAATTACCACTGCTGGTTTGTGCCATAGTCGTTGAATTTCGATTTTTAAGTCCTGGTATTTTGCGATTTTTTTCATGTTCCTTCTCGGCAACCCTGCTATCACCTGGTATTGCGATGTCTATGATTGTAACCTTGTTTTTCTCAACCAGTGTGACGTCTGGTGTATTATGTGCCAGTATTTTGTCCGTTTGTATACGGAAATCCCACAAAATCTTGACCATCTGATTTTCGGTGACTTTTTCAGGTTGATGTTCAGTTTGAACAGTTTGTTGCTGCTTTAATATTATAATTTTTGCACAAATTCCAATGGATCATTTGTGCTACTGAATTGTGCCGCAATTTATAATCAGTCTGCGTGATTTTTTTACAGCAGCTGAGTATCTGATCAACAGTTTCATCAGCTTCTTTGCAAAGTCTGCATTTGGCATCATCAGAGGATTTTTAGATTTTGGCCTTAATGGCATTTGATGATGATGATGATGATGATGACGACGATGACTATTATTATTATTATTATTATTATTATTATTATTATTATTAACCTTTATGTATAAGCCAAAAGGATTATTAATCTTCCTTATATGGGTACCATTCAATATTCATACCCAATTATACTCATCATAACACTACACATTATATACATTAGTAACATTATCAGTTATTTATTTAAGCTATATCTATTATCAATCAATTTCACTAGGTTTAACTAGTTTTAAATTATATTCTTCCATCTATCAACCTGCATCTTTTCAATAACAAAACAATTTCATATCTTCTGCCATTTGTGGTACCAATCCTCTAATCATCTTCTTGATCAGCTTTGTATGGACTTCTCTTAGCAACTCCTTGCTTGTAAAATCTCTCATATAATCTTGATGCCCTCTTTCTGTTTCTTTATTCAGTTTGTCTTTGATTGTCAGCAGTGTTATCAATACTTTTGCTAGTAGAATTTATTTCTTTGACACCATCAATTCTTTAATTTTTTCCTCTTCTATATCCTGCCCTCTGGAATAAAATTCCTCTCCATTTACTTCCTCTTTCAGTATTCCATTCTTTCCATTTTCAGGAACAAGCCAATTACCATCAATATCAGCAGGTTTAATCTCTTTATATTCATTTTCCACTTCGGTTTTTTGAGTTTCAATCACTCCGTCTTGCATTTGATAGACATCCTCAATTTTTCCATATTTTATTGTTATGTGCTCTAAGTATTCCAGCTTTCAATCTATTTTTTCAAACATATTTGATAACTTCTGTATTTCTGAAAGTATCTTTTGCAAGTTTGCAAACACAGTTGCTCTGGCTTGGAAGGTTAATAAGATTAAGGCATAGATTCACAAAGGATGTTATTTGCACTTCAAAGGGCCATCTGTGTGTTTTCATTCTTATCACCCTTTGTTGCTTAGCAGCAAAGCCTTATGTTGCCTCGCCAAGTCAAAAACAACCCATGGAAGAACAAAGGCCTCCCAGCCTTCGAGCAGCGGTAACGCTGGTAAAAAAATTCTTTGTGTATCTTTGTAGCTTGTATTTCAAATTAGAAAAAAGAGTCCAATCTTTAAATGAATTAGAAAAATACGCACAGCAATGAAAAAGGAAGACGTTAGCCTATAAATTACAGATAATCATAAATAGAAAGAAGAAAACTTAATCCATCCATTTCAAAAGGCTTGTATACATTCCATCCATGAAGATAGCATTTAAAAAGTAAGATAACCACTGTCCAAAACCATTCTGAATTTAATTCCGCCACTTGACTCTTCTATTCTTCAATTTAAATTAATTTTAAAGCTTTTATAGGCAGTCTCTTTTTAAAACAGTAAAAGTTCCTCACCAGCTGGAAACACTTTCACTTTCCATATCCTTCCGTTTTGGAGTCATCCTGACTTCATCAGCCTTGGCTGGATTTTTTACCGCCGGTTTGAAAAACTTCTCTTGCTTCTTTCAGGGATTTTGCGATATCCCTGAGATCAGCAAGATGTATTCTTCCTGTTCACCGTCTCTTCAGGAGGGTTTAGGTCCATTTGGACCACCCAGTGGCAAAAGCTGCGGTCTCTGAACATCGAGACCGCACGACTATATTGTCGCGACCTTGGCTCCTCCCCTCCTTGTACTATACTTTTTGATGTAACATAGGTCTGTGCATTTTTTACAGCAGCATCACGTTGTTGGCTTGTGTTCACCTTGTAATCCACCAAGACCCAGAGATCCTTTTGGCATATACAGCTGCCAAGTATGATTCTCTCCCCACTGATTTTTTCTATCCAGTATAGGATGTTGCATTTGTCCTGCTGAAATCTGTGTTGCTGTTTTTTGACGTTTATTTATTTATTTGATTGATTGATTGGATGTATGGCATATCATACATGGACTAGCAATATGTATTAACATAAACAATAAAATATAGGTTTATTTATATAAATATAAATAGATAAATATTCTGCCCCTTGATCCAACTGGCCAAGATCCTCCTGAATTTTGATTCCATTTCTTAGATCTTTATTATTTGCTTTCAGGGGGAAAAGTATTGGATAGGGCAGGGCTGCCACACATAAATAACACTTCCTAACTCTTGTCAGATGGCAATTATTTAAGGGAATAGTCTAGGAGCATGATTTGGTCAGGTTGGTAGATGTCCTTACTGAAAGGCAACTTAGCAGATAACCTGGTCCTGTGCCATATATGCTTTAAAGGTAAGGACCATCATCTTGAATTGCAGTCAGAAAGAAATTGAAAATCAGTGCAGCTTGCCGACAAAGGTATTACATGGGCAAACCTAGAGCCCCCCCCTTTACTGTGTGTTCTGGATCAGTTGAAGTTTCTGGATGGGTTTCAAGGGTAGCTCAATGTAGAATGTGTTGCACTAATCCAAATGGGAAGTGACCAAGGCATGAGTGACCATGAGCAAGGCCTCCCGATCAAGGAAATTATTATTTTATTTATTTGTACGATTTATAGGCCGGCCAATCCCGGAGGACTCCGGGCGGTTTACAACAAAGGGGGGAAAAAGAAATAATAAAATGAAAATAAAAACAAGTTAAAATCAACACACATACATTCATTATGATCGGGGCTGGACCTCAACAATGAGGTCAACAGCCCCAGGCCTGCCGGAATAGCCAGGTTTTAACAGCTTTTCTGAAGGCCATGAGAGTGGGTAAGTTCCGGATTTCTGGGGGTAGCTCATTCCAAAGGGTTGGAGCAGCCACAGAGAAGGCCCTCGTCCGGCCGACATTATCTGGCTGACGGCATCTGAAGGAGGCCCACCCTGTGTGATCTCACCGGCCGTTGGGAGGAATGTGGCAGTAAGCGGTCTCGCAGGTATACTGGCCCTAAGCCATGTAGGGCTTTAAAGGTAATGACCAACACCTTGAATTGCGTCCGGAGACCAATAGCTAGCCAGTGCAGCTCGCGGAGGATAGGTGTAACGTGGGTGTACCTAGGTACACCCAATATCGCTTGCGCAGCTGCATTCTGGACTAGTTGCAGTCTCCGAACACTTTTCAAGGGTAGCCCCATGTAGAGTGCGTTGCAGTAATCCAGCCTTGAAGTGACTAGGGCATGAGTGACAATTTGGAGTGCCTCCCGATCCAAGTAGGGCCGCAATTGATGCGCCAGGCGAACCTGGGCAAAGGCCCCCCTGGTCACAGCCGACAAATGGTGTTCCAGTGTCAGCTGTGAATCCAGGAGGACTCCCAAATTGCGGGCCCTCTCTGAGGGGTGTAAGTTTTCACCCCCCAGGATCAAGGATGGACTGTCTAGACTGTCCTTCGGGGACAACATCCACAGCCACTCAGTCTTGTCGGGATTGAGTACGAGTTTGTTCACCCCCATCCAGATCCTGACAGCTTCCAGGCATCGGCACATCACGTCCGCTGCTACACTGAGTTGGCACGGGGCAGAGAGGTACAATTGTGTATCATCAGCATACTGATAATACTTAACCTTGTGCTGTCAAATGATCTCGCCCAGCGGCTTCATGTAGATGTTAAGTAGAAGGGGGGACAAGACCGAGCCCTGCGGCACACCACATTTAAGTGGCCTAGGGGTCGACCTCTGTCCTCCAACCAACACCAACTGCGACCTGTCAGAGAGGTAAGAGGAGAACCACCGTAAAACGGTGCCTCTCACTCCCATCTCCTCCAAACATCGTAGAAGGATACCATGGTCGATGGTATCAAAGGTCGCTGAGAGGTCAAGAAGCACTAGGATAGAGGAAAGTCCTCTATCTCTGGCCCGTCAGTGCGACCAAAACGGTTTCTGTACTGTACCCAGGCCTGAAACCAGATTGAAAGGAGTCTAGATAATCTGCTTCATTCAAGGTCCGTCGGAGTTAAAGCGCCACCACCTTCTCAACAACCTTTCCCAAAAAAGGAAGGTTGGAGACAGGATGATAGTTCTTATGAATAGCTGGGTCCAGAGAAGGCTTCTTGAGGAGGGGCCTTACCACCGCTTCCTTTAATGGTTGTGGGAAAGACCCCTCCTGTAAAGATGCATTCGTAATCATCTGGAGCCAGCCTTGTGTTACCTCCCTGCTGGTTGAGACCAGCCAGGAGGGGCACGGGTCCAGTAAGCAGGTGGAGGCACTTATCGCTCCCATGGCCTTGTCCACTTCCTCAGGGGTGACAAACTTGAACTCATCCAAGCAAATCTGACTAAGACTCTCCCTCGGCATCTCAGCTGGTGCTGCCCAAGTAGAGTCCAGGTCTGCCCGAATGTGAGTGATTTTATCCGACAGAAACTGAACAAACTCCTCAGCTCTTCCCTGCAGGAGTTCCCGCGCTTCCTCACCTTTCAGGAGGGAGCGGGTCACCCTAAACAGGGCAGCTGGGCGAGATTCCGCGGATGCAATAAGAGCAGAGAAATGTGCACATTTTGCCACCCGTATCGCCACTAAATAAGTCCTAATAAAGGCTCTTAATAGTGTTCGGTCCGATTCGGAGTTACTGGCCCTCCAGCGTCGCTCTAGGCGTCTCTTTTGGCGCTTCATCTCCCGGAGTTCCTCGGTAAACCAAGGTGCCCTCCTGGATCCACTGCCGCGGAGAGGCCGCAAAGGCGCAATCCGATCTAGTGCCTCAGCCGCCGCAACATTCCATACCGCGACCAAGGACTCTGTCAGATTGTGCGCAAGGGAGTCAGGTATCCCTCCAAGCTCCTTCTGAACTCCTTCCGGGTCCATCAGGCACCTGGGGCGGAACCACTTAATCTGCTCCACCTCCCTGCAATGGGGGAGTAGCTTCCCAAAGTCGAGCCTCAGGAGAAGGTGATCTAACCATGACAAGGGCGAGATCTCTATTCCCCTTAATTCAAGATCACGTCTCCACTGCCCCGAGAGAAATACAAGGTTGAGTGTGTATCCCGCTCTATGAGTTGGACCCTGAACTACTTGGGTCAAGTCCATGGTTGTCATGGAAGCCATAAACTCCTGCGCCCCATCAGAGTGTTCACCTAAGGATGGCAAGTTAAAGTCCCCCAGTACCATTAGCCTGGGGAACTCCACCGCCAGCCCGGCTACCGCCTCTAGGAGCGCAGGCAGGGCTGTTGTGACGCAGCTGGGAGGTAGGTACGTCAGAAACAAGCCCAACTGAACCCCTAGGTCCAACTTCAAGAGGAGAGACTCACACCCCACAATCTCTGGGGTAGGGATCCTGCGAGGAGCTAACGACCTTCTGATAATAACTGCCACTCCCCCACCCCTTCGCTGGTGTCGCAGTTGGTGCAGCACCTGAAGCCCCTCTGGGCACATTTCTGAGAGGGGAACTCCTTCCTCTTGGCCCAGCCAGGTTTCAGTTATACATGCCAGGTCTGCCTCCCCGTCTAATATTAAGTCCCGCACGAGGAGAGCTTTGTTTACTACAGACCTGGCATTTAGCAGCAACAACCTGAGACCAGGGCCTTGATCTCCCCTGTCACCAGGCCCTTGAGTTGAGCCAGCAGAGCCGGAACAAGGAATTGCTGTGATGTAGCAAGTCATTCTTCCCCGGTAATGGCCAGCCCTACAGCTCCTATCATATTTGCCCCTCCCGGTCGTAACCGGAATGCTCCGACTCTCCCCCATCCCCGTAGACCCCCTCCCCCTCCCATGACCCCCATTCTTTTCGACAGGCCATGCACATCATTCATCTCAGGACAGGGGCGAATCTGGGCCCCCATTTCCTTCTGCGTCTGCACTCAGTGGAGGGGGCTCCAGTCGCAACTCGGTCCTACCATACACAACAAGCAGACACTCTCCTCATACACATCCCACAATAATTATTAAAATACAAAATAGTGGTATAAAAATTAATCAAATTAAAAAGTGGGAACATTGTCTTCACATTCATACACACATACACTCAGCACACAGGGTAAAACGCAGTTCTTAACCCGCAGAGGTGGTTAGCGTAATTTAGAAGTGGGTGGAATTTGGTAACAGTTTGAGAGAGGGGGAGCTGTCACTCTTCTCCCCTGCAGAGTCCAGAAGAATACAAAAGTCTGAAAGTCTGAAGTGGCTGAGGGGGCCGACGTTAGCTGGGGGGGCAGGCTCCCTGTCCATGTCCTTCTCGTCCCCTGTCCTCTCCTTCTATGAAGGTTGTGCACCAGAGGACGAAGCGCAGAGCTACCGGCATGGCCAGAGATCTCCATGACCGCTGCAGTAGCCGGAGCGACGAGCGGGGAAATCTCTCAAGTCAGCGCCATCCAAAAATTGAAACGGAGGAGAGAGAAGAGAGAAGAGGGAGGGACCGCTTCAAGGACCAGGAAGATGGCGGCACTGAGGGCGAGGGCTGCTGGAGAAGCAATGTTGCCCGAAGAGGTGTGCCCCGGACAATGGCGGATAGCAGTGGCAAACAGCAGCGAGAAGTCAGCTGTAGCGTCTCAGAAAAGCTGAAGTCTCAGGAAAGCCAAGATCGCAGCAGCCAGATTGTTGGGGCAGAAGAACGAGGCCCGCAGCGGTGGTAGCCAGGAGGCAGAGAGACCGCAATGGAGAAAGAGGGGGGGGTGTACCTGGGACAGCAGCGGCAGCAGCGATAAACAGACCGGCCGCCCAGTTCCACGACACCCCAGCACCAACTCACCAACCCCGGGAGGCTGTAGTGGCTGTAGGGCGGCTGTAGAGCACAAGCAAAGCTGGAATTCGACGCACCAGTACAAGCCCAGCGGCGCCCTGTGGTAGCGAGCTAAGGCCACGGCAATCAGGATTGGAGATGCCGTCCGAAAGCCGTTCAGAGCAGCGTTCTTCCAGCAGTGTTCCCCCAGCTAATTGGCTTTTCCGAAACCCTCTTGCCTTGGTCTTACAGAATCTTCACTTTCGGCAGGTTCTGGCTTTGGTTCAGATTAGTTTTTGGCCGTTTCTTTTCCTTCTCAGAGCCTGAGCGGCAAGCTCAGGCAGCCATTTTCCTTGCGCATGCGCAACTATTCTACCTCCATTATGGGTTTATACAGTTTAATGCAGCAATTTCTATTCTTTAAAGAAGCAAAAATTCAGTTGCGTAAGGAAGTATGGCTCTCAGATGGTCACACGTAAATACAGTGATACCAAATCATCTGCTACCAGTGCGGGTAGTCCTCATTTAACAATGGTAATTGGGACTGGCAACTCAGTTGCTAAGCAATGCTGTTGTAAAGCACAATATCACATGAAAGCACCAACTTGCCAAAGCAGCTCTAGCAGTTCCAGTGGCTGTTATTAGATGATTCCCTGGGATTGACTCTGCTGGTTGGAAGCTGGCAGTGAAAATTGCAAATGGTGATCTTCTAACCGCAGGATGCTGCAAAGTCAGAACTGCAAGCCAGTTTAGCCTGCCTAGAGCTGTAATCCAGTACTCCCTCAGCATAAAATAAGTTTCATTGATCTCAGTGATGTTCATATTTGAGTGTTTGACTGCATGTGAAACTTGCTATTTTATTATTTGTTCATGCTTTTGTAATTTATGCAAATAATAAATAACTCTCATTCAAAATTTAAATTGAAGTCTGAGTAATATTTTATACAAAATCAATAGAATAGGTGCTTACTGCCAAATTCAGAAACAATTACTGAATGCATTTCATACAGTATTTCTATGTATAGTATATTACATTCATATTGTAAAACATTAAAGTTCATAGACAGGGAACTCTTTTTGCACTCTCTCCTATTCAGTAAAGTTTGAATCTGTTTTTTATTTGTTTCTGGAGAGACTTGACGTCTGAGAACAAAGCTACTAACAGGAAACATATGGAAAAGTTCTACAATAACTGAACAACTGACTTCAACTCCAAATGCCACGTATCACATTCCAGTGTCTCAACCAATCTAGGAAAAAAGCTTGCAGCACTTACTTTATAAATTCAATAAGCTGCTAGATGAAGTTTAAAAAAATTAATAGACTTTTAAACAAGGGGGGAAATAAACAGTTTGTTAACCAACATAGATAATGAGTTTGTTCATATATTAAATTAACTAAGTGGCTAATTATTTCATAACATTACCTCAACAGCATATGCTGCCAGGAAAGAAACTTGCTGTAGCTTGTTTATAAGAGGAGAATATTTTAGTACAGATGTAAGTTAAGAGTTATTAACTATAAAATTGCTAGGAGCCATCAAAAAACAAGCTGCTATTTCCTAGACCTTATTTGATACATTAACACAGAATGCAAGTTTTAGAACACTTCAATAGCACGTATAGAGCTTCTGATTTAGTATTGCAAATGTTCAGCATTAAAAATGAGGTCACAAATATTGGTTTGCCTCGCCCCTAACCAATGTTGTGTTCACTGTCCTTATGAAGGACAGTATTATAGTTTTATTTGTGTACTCCATGTCTAAGGAATGTTCAGAATCCTCAGTGGCCAAGAGGAATAGTGGGAACAAATTATTGTTTTCTTTTCTTCCTGTAAGGAACAGGACTTTGCTAGATAACTTCTGGTTTTCTTAATTTCAGCTGGAAAATTATTTTATTAGAATTCTCTGAAAAAAAGGGATAAAAAATTCCAGCATGGACAGAAGAGATGGCTACTTTATTAAAGTTCCAGAAAAAGTGCATAGTTAATGAAGAATTTTAATCATCATAAAAAACACTGCTAGCAATGCAGTTGTGAAATACTGGGAACACATATAAAACCAACCATTTGTTCCTGCTGCAATAGATTTTTCTCAAATACCATAATCCAGAGGTTTTAATTATTTTATCCATGAATATAACATGAAAAATGTATTAGTTTAATTAAAATGAATGAACTTAATTAGCAAAAAAATAATGCATTTATTTAAAATTAGTGAATTTAAAAAAAAACATTTCAAATTATTTTTAGAGAAAAGAATAGTAAGCAACTGATTGTAACCTTTCATTTATAAAAATGTGATTAAATGTTTGAAGTTTCAATTTGTTAGAATATTCATGACTGGGAGAGACATGGTAACAAGGTCAGCCAATGAACGGGCATAGCAACTAAGTCAGCCAATAGGAGCTTAAACAGGTCTGAGTCTGTGCTGAGAATCGAAACTGAAACTACTCTGTCTTCTCTGAATGAAACTGTTTTCTCCTGCTTGTGTTCTGCTTGTAACTTCTACCTTGAAAGAATCTACTATTGGTATTGTACATTTATTCATCTGTTATTATGTATATAAAGAAGTTAATGAATCCAGCTGATTCAGTTATCGGTGTGTGCTTTCTGGATTTGATTTTTCTGTAATAAACTCTGATACAATTCACTTTTACTCAGTCAATTATTGCTTTGCATTTTCTTACGCTCCACATATGCAAGAATGCCAAGAGTCTTAACAGAATTGACTCCTTTATCTAACCAGGAAAAAAGGTCCACATTTGTTTTTGTATTTTGCAGCTTTACAACAAATTATGACACCACTCTGCAGCAGGTCAGATTGCAACAAATGCAATATTAAGTCTGACAAGCATACTTCCCTGCTTTTTTTGCAGTTAGCTTGTGGGCCCAGTTTATATTAACCCCATTTATCTTTCCTCCTAACAGAAAATTTCACACAAATGTTCTTTATGTTTGCCTCGCATGGCTAAATTATCCCAGAAATATTAATCAACAAACAACAAATCATTCGGAGCAGAATTACTGCCAAGTCTCACATTATCTCTCCTTTTGTGGCTGTTTGCTTGCCTTTTATATCCTGGGCTATTCAACTTATATTCAGATGCTAAATGGTTTGTCTTTGAAATATTATGAGTTCAAACCATCCATTTTGAGTGTTTTAAGCATGAAAGAAAACTTGGCTCTTTAGAAGGCATTGTTTTCAGAATTCTAACTGACTGAGATAGTGTAACTGGCCTTGTTTTGCAACATGTGACTGGATTTTTCTTCCAAAACCTTTTCCAGCCTAGACGTTCAGCAAAACTCATTTCCCTACTGCTTCTGCTTTAGATTCAAGTAGAAGTAGAAGAAAAAAATAATTAAGCAAATGGCAGATAAAAGGAGACTGCTTGCAGTGGCATAATTGTCAATCTGCCTCAAAAGCTACTCTTAAAACCTTTCACAGATGGATAAGTTATATGATGTTTGTGCTTTATTTATGTGTGCTTTATTTTATTCTACAGAAAGCTCATTCAACAGTGTTTGCATTCATACATACTAGTTTATTTGATACGCAATCATTGCTAAAGTAACTGATGTTATATAAATGTAAACAAATAATAGAAAAAAGCAATTAACAGAAAGCTGATTTGTGGAACTTTTATATGTATATTTTATGCAGGCTCTGAAATGTTTCCTTATACCTGCAGCCAGTAACTCTGATTATGTGTAAACAAAATAATTAGGAAAGAACAACAATTACTTTTGTATGTCTTACATCTGAAAGTCAGATGTTTGTGGGTGGAATCATCAAAAACTAGCAGGTTAAAATATTGTGTGATTTTCAAATGCAAACTGAAAAAGTCTTGGCTTATAACACACCAAATTTAATGGTGGTTGAAAATATGAAAGATGGATAGTTGATGTGGCAATATTAGGAGATAGCAGAATACAAGACGGAAAATTGGAAAGTATCAAGATCTGAAAACTGAAGTTGAAAGATTATGGCATAAACCAGTCATGGTGATCCCCGAAATTACTAGCACATGGGGTACCATACCAAAAAATATTGGACAGCATTTACAAAATTTCCATCTATCAGTTACAAAAAACCACATTGTTTGGATCCACACCTACTAGAGTACTTATTGAATACAGCAATTGTGTTAACACCATAAACAATAACATATGTCTACCCCAGGCTCTTGGGAAGGGCTCAACAGGTGGATAAAAAAGCCAAGTCCATTATTATTATTATACAATTGTATCACAGCGGCCCGTTGTTTCGCCGGATTTGGCATTGGTTACTAGTCGGGCCTCACCCAGGGGCCTAGGATGTCGTAACATATTTTCGTAATATGCGTGCAGATCCAAGCAGTGCGGCTTTTTGCATTTGACTGATGGTGATTTTGTCAATTTTTAACTGTTTTAAATGTAATTCCAGTGCTTTTGGAATAGCACCCAGTGTGCCAATTACCACTGGAATTACCACTGCTGGTTTGTGCCATAGTCGTTGAATTTCGATTTTTAAGTCCTGGTATTTTGCGATTTTTTCATGTTCCTTCTCGGCAACCCTGCTATCACCTGCTATTGCGATGTCTATGATTGTGACCTTATTTTTCTCAACCAGTGTGATGTCTGGTGTATTATGCGCCAGCATTTTGTCCGTTTGTATACGGAAATCCCACAAGATCTTGACCATCTGATTTTCGGTGACTTTTTCAGGCTGATGTTCCCACCAGTTTGTTGCTGTTTTAATATTATAATTTTTGCACAAATTCCAATGGATCATTTGTGCTACTGAATTGTGCCACAATTTATAATCAGTTTGCGCGATTTTTTTACAGCAGCTGAGTATGTGATCAACAGTTTCATCAGCTTCTTTGCAAAGTCTGCATTTGGCATCATCAGAGGATTTTTCGATTTTGGCCTTAATGGCATTTGTGCGGATAGCTTGTTCTTGCGCAGCCAGGATTAGTGACTCTGTTTCTTTCTTTAATGTACCTGTTGTTAACCATAACCAAGTTTGTTCACTGTCCACTTTATCTTTTATTTTTTCCAGAAATTGGCCATGCAGTGCTTTGTTCTGCCAACTCTCCATTCTTGATTTTATCACATCTTTTCTGTATTCTTGTTTCGTCTGTTGGGCCTTCAGTAGATTTTTGTTCTTTACTTCGATTAATAGATGTTCTTGACTTTCTTTTAAATAATCAGCCAGTGCATGTTTTTCTTCTTCAACTGTTTGCTTCACTTGTAATAATCCTCTGCCACCTGATTTTCGGGGCAGATATAGTCTATCTGTATCACCACGTGGATGTAAACTGTAGTGCATTGTCATTAGTTTCCTGGTTTTTCAGTCCAAAATGTCCAAATCAGCTTGTGTCCAGTTAACTATACCAGCTGTGTATCTTATAACTGGTATTGCCCAGGTATTTATGGCCTTGATTGTATTTCCACCATTCAATTTAGATTTCAAAATTTTCCTAACTCTGTTGGTGTACTCTCATCTGACAATAGTTTTTACTTCTCCATGCTTGATGTTATCCAACTGCAGAATGCCTAAGTATTTGTAGGCTTCATTTTCGTTGCATTTAATTAGTTGGCCATTGGGCATTTCAATTCCCTCACATGCAGTGATTTTGCCCCTTTTTATGGATACAGTGGCGCATTTTTCCATGCCAAACTGCATTGAAATATCGGTGCTGAATACTCGGACTGTGTTTGTCAATGATTGGATTTCTATTGCTGACTTTCCATAGTTTTAAATCATCCATATATAGTAAATGCGAATTTTTTTCAGCTTCTTTGGCTGTTTGGTAGCCTAATTTCATTTTTTTTAAGATTACTGAAAGTGGGATCATTGCGATGATGAAGAGAAGAGGTGAAAGTGAATCACCCTGGAAAATTCCTCGCTTGATATTAACCATTCCGTAGATCTCATTTCCTACTGCCAACTCAGTTCTCCATTGTTTCATCGCCTTTTCAGTAAATTATTATTATTATTATTATTATTATTATTATTATTATTATTATTATTATTATTGACTGTGGCAAAAGATAATAGAACTACTATGACAAAAAAAAGCAAAGATAGTACTAATAATAATAGGTGGCTTCATACAATTCCTAAATATCTTCATGAGTTATTAAAACAATTGGCACTGACAAACTCACCATCAGTCTAATTGCAAAAGGTATCTTTACTTGGAATAGCTTATACCCGTAACAATTATATTAATATTATTAAGCAACATCCGCCTATCCCAGGCCCTTAAGAAGGACTTAATTGGCAGATAAAAATGCCAAGGGCAATTTAAATATCTGGCTGGCTGTGTGATCAACCATAATTTTTAATTTGGTGAAATGGTTTTGCATTGTTTCCTAACAGGAAACAATATTTCTATATTATGTTTTAATATTTTAGTAAATATACTAAAAGTCATGCTGGCTAATTTTTGGGAAATCAGCTGAAGGTATTAATCAAGGTAGAGTATTATCCTATCTACTTTCACAGTTCTGGGGTTAAAAATAAGTGAGCATTAGCAATTTCCTATGACCTGAACATTTCAAATATTTGTAGTTTTATTTCAAATGCAGGTAAGTTGAAATATTTTATCTGCGTATTTAAAGGGGGCTTGTTTTGTTCCGTCTTTGAAACAAATACTTGTCTTTTATGCATGCCCCTACATTATAATCAGCCTGTTCCTTCTCTACCTAAAAGATGATTTGCTAGTATGCTTAGAAGCAAACCATATCTTTGCATAGATACTGAAAGAATGTTTTGACATGAAAATCAATACAATACAATGTAATACAATACAATACAATAGCAGAATTGGAAGGGACCTTGGAGGTCTTCTAGTTCAACCCCCTGCCTAGGCAGGAAACCTATATCGTTCCAGACAAATGGCTATCCAACATCTTCTTAAAGACTTCCAGTATTGGGGCATTCACACCTTCTGGAGGCAAGCTGTTCCCCTGATTAATTGTTCTGTCAGGACATTTCTCCTCAGTTCTAAGTTGCTTCTGTCCTTGATTAGTTTCCACCCATTGCTTCTTGTTCTACCCTCAGGTGCCTTGGAGAATAGTTTGACTCCCGCTTCTTTGTGGCTACCCTGAGATATTGGAACACTGCTATCATGTCTTCCCTAGTCCTTCTTTTCATTAAACTAGACATACCCAGTTCCTGCAACCGTTCTTCATATGTTTTAATGCAATATGTTTTAAAGCAATAGTGACCTGATTGATTTATGAAAAAAAAAGTTAACTGGAGGCATAAACAGAGTAGCTCCTCTCCTTTGGTTGCTGTCTTTTATGTATTCCAATTGTTTCCAACACTTACTGGTCATTATACACATATACATTATACACAGGGGCATGTATACTCAATTATTCCACACAAAATTAACAATTAAAAGCAATAATTAGTTACATGGAGCTGAAGCTAAGTAAGACAATGCAACATTTTAAAACGTGGTGTATATTAAGCTTATAATATACCAAATTAAATTGCACTAAAAGCTGTTAAATTACTTTGAAATGTACAGAAAAGATACAGTTTATTAAAGGATCTGAATACATAAATAGGGATGGTCAAGAATGGAAAAGGTATGAAAGGAGAATCTGAATAAGTCATGTTATAAATGGAAGGACTATCTTAGCCTGACCTTGGAAAATTTCTTTACTACTGATTTGGCCGCACAATGCTTCTGTGCATGCACAGAAGCGTCTGGGCAGGTGGGCGGAGCTTCCCACCGCTACTACTGGTTCAGCCAATCCAGGCCGAACTGGCAGCAACCCATCTCTGGATCTGCACCATAAGCCACAAAGGCCTTTATATGTCAAAACATTCATTCATTATATGTCAAAACATATATTGTTTGGTCATGGTTGGCTTACTGTGCAGAAAGTCAACCATGACCAAACAATGCTTGTTTACTGCTATACTATGTTCCTATGCAATATACATTCAATAGTATTAAAATTAAAACAAAATGCATCATAGTATCACAAAAGATTACAATGAATTAAGTAATTGGCAGAAAATATAAACATGTCAAAAGTGAGTTGAAAAGAGGAAAAATTATCCATGAAATTCATAGGAAGACGGACTGGATGGACATATTAGTCTTCAGTGTGGACCTAAAAGATCTAATTGGAAATTACTCCAATATTAAGGGAGGTAGAGACAAATTCAGAAAGGATTCTTTAAGTACAAGCAGAAAGTTTCTATTAATGACTGTGTTTCCCCATTCTATGACTTAAAATAGGTACAGCAGGATGATTAGCATTGTCTTCTAGTAATTTCCTTGAAACACTTAAGAATCTACTTGATGCCATAAGGCACCCAGAATTGATCATTTTAGTGGATCTTCTTCACTTGCAGGAAGGGATATATGACTTGAGAGAAGTTTAAAATGTAGGATAATATAACCATAGGGCCCATTTCTAATTAAACGCCTTAGTGGTTAATAGTCTTTAATTTCCTGGTTTCTTTTCAGAGGCATCAATCATGCAATACATTGTAGCAATTAAAGGGCACAAAGTCAATTGGACGCAGAATAAAATCGGGTAGGTGTTCAAAACTCTACCTACATGGACTTTTGTAATCTAATATCCAGAACAATATGAAGCCCTTCAAAGCTTTATGTGTGGACCCCAAAGCTGTTATGGAAATTGCTGGTAAATTATAATACAATGAGACATAAATGGAATTTTTAAAAATATATGGGAGAGTATATAACTAAATTTGAATTTAAAGTTAATAACTTTTGCTTTCAATTTTCCCCATGAACCTCTTCTCCCAATTTTTGGAATATAGCCTTCAGAGGCCCCATGTGAAGATAGTGCAGTAATGTAGATTTTGTTCCTCTTCAACAACACCATTCTATCTGCTCAGTGTCATCCAGAGGCTCTTTCCCAGGTGGCTAGCCGATTAATGAATTCTAGCTGTATCAGACTGTCAACTCAAAGTTAAAACCGCCAAGATTATGCTGTGGTATACAAAAAATTTCCAACATAAACTGTAATTAATATAGAGTACAAGCCAGAAGGGTAGTTACTGGGAAGGTTTTGTATATGTTTCGATATATTTCAGTTTGTGTATCCCCAATATCAACAAGTATTGTGTTGATGCATGTGCCTTAGCTTTGTTTGCATCACAGTAGATGTAAAGAAAATTCTGGGTACAAATACAAAAACATTGCTTTCAGCAGAGAAGTTATGCTAGTTCTATTATATAAGTTCCCTCCTAATGAAGCAATTATCATCCTACTTAACAGTAGTTGCAAAAAAACTCATAATCCGTCTTCCTTCCTTAATACAACAATAATCCCTTCAGCCCCTTATTCCACTTTCTTTTTCAATAATCAAATTCAAAAATCTCAATTTCAGTTTTTTTCCCATTTTCAGTTCATAGAAGATTTTGAGGCCCACGGAAACTGTGACTGTTGTGTATTTTAAAGTGTTGTTTTGTGTATTTATCCCCTTCCCTTGTTTATTGTAAGCCGCCCGGAGTCCTTCGGGAGTGGGCGGCATACAAGACCAATAAACATAAACTCTTATAAAAGTACATATTGCTTTGTTCCCTGACCAGCTAGTTCTACCATCTTCACAATCCATTCTTCCATTGTAGAAATTTCAGTATGTCTCCCCCTTTGTGCAAATAATAATCTTGCTGCAGTTATCATATAAAATCAGTCTTCTTTAGACTTTTTAATTGACTATCCATTAGTCCCAATAAAAAAGAGTTCTGGTTTCATCTTGATATTACTATTCAAAAGTCTTTGTATCATATGTATACTGGTATGTCAGTTAAGCCACACCTCGATAGAAAAGGAATTTGAAAAAAAGAGTCTAGAATTTTGTTACTCTATATGTTTATTGAAGCAAAAAAATATTTATGCCCCAAAATGGTAAAATATAATAATCCCATAATGGAGGAATCTATAGAAAAACTGAGATGGTCAAAATAACTGTTTTAATTAAAGAAAAGGTGCTTTTTGACCTGACTCCATACTTCTCTTTCCCCCCTTTTCTTCTTCCATTTTTTTATTATCTTTATTTTCCTTTGTATTTTCTATTATGATAATTTCAATAAAATTATATTGGTTATACACCTTGAACAGAAAGCTGTATTCACAATTACTGTGGCTTTAGTTATTCAGTTGCATTACTGCAATGCATTCTTCATAGAGCTATCCTTGAAATAAGTTTTACTTAGTGTCTGAAAAATATACACAGAATTACACTATCAATACATTCAATTATGCCAGCTGTTACTTGTATTTTCACAAAATAAGTTCATACATTCAGGTCTCAGTTATGTTACAACTGATATGAAATAGAAAAAAAGCATGCTTGTTTATAAAAGCTATAAAACTCAGCCATCAGAATGTTAAACATTTATCCATTTTAAAATGCTAACATTAAATACCCTTACAAAAGATTGACTACCAATGTATTTTCCTTGGTTTTTCATTGACTAACGAATGAAAATAAGAACCAGCAGTGACAAGGAAATAAACATAGTTCGATGGTCAATGTTAAAAATAATCTTCAGCCATCCCCTCAAGTGAAGGAAATTCCTACCACACCTCAAACCAAAAATTAGAGAAAGAGAGTTAAGCCACATAATTTCACCAGAGTAAAATTACACCCTTACTTGTATAATCTATTCTGTTCAACAAGGAATGCTTCATTCTGCAGAACCTTTTGCAGCAAATTATACTTCGTAAAATGCTTATATCTACAAGATAACACTTTTACCTTGAGGGCATCAGCATCTAGAATTCCTGGTATATTCTTTGGCAGTAAAATACCAAATTATCTTCAGGTAGGAAATTATTTGTTTTTAAAACTTCTAATAATTCTGTGGTAATGTGCCTTTGATTACTACATTTCAAAAATGATGTTACTTTTAATAACATAACTTTTAAAAAGACATACCTTATAATAAACATATAATGTGCCTAATTTATGCATGAATTAAGAACAATGTATGGAAACTTCTTAAGATAAAGGATTTAAAGATTATTTTGCACAGGTTTAGTAGAAAACATATTATTGGGCAACAATAATATGAAGAAAGAAAACAATACTGAAAATTTCCTAAGAGTTAGCTTTAATGGAATCCTATCTTCTCCTGTGCCAGCACTAATGTAGATCTGAATCTGCTGCCTATCTGCTCCATTGTAGCACTATGATGCTGCTATTTTTCCAGTTCTCTTAAGCCATTATTCCGGGAAGGCTGCCTATTCCTCAGCTGCTTCCAGAACAGACTTTGGAGAGAACAGGAATATTATTTCAGAAGGTGAAGTATACAGGAACAGAACTGCATGTGTTGATTCACTCATCCAATACAAGATTCTGCTTGAGCTATAAAGATAACTATCTATTGAAAGCTATTAGTCTATTATTTAAGAGTCAACGACTTCATTTGGTGGTTTATACTTAGATCTAATGGTTCATATTCTTAAACCAATGTTGTACTTTTCTAGTTCTTTCGCTAAAGCATTTCATTTTTTTGAAAATCTGTTTGGTTCAAAAGCAGCAGATAGCAAACCGGAATGAAAAATTATTTTAGACATAGTCAAAGCTGATAGCAAGGGCATATCTAGATAATGAAAACATGAAGCATGAGGAAACTGATTGGGACACCAGAAAATGTGTGGTTGAATAGCATTTTTTAGCAGCAAATGCTGATGAAAAAAAGTATGCTTGTCCTCTTGCTTTAGATAAGCTATGATACAAATTAAACATTTAACTTTCTTAACTATGTGATTAAAATAAATTCAATAAACAAAAAAGATAGGAAGAAAAAGGAAAACAGTGCCAGGAAAAATATTTTCTATATCTCAGGAGACATGAAATACATATTATAAACCTTTATAACAGAAGGTTTAGAGAATGTTCTGATTTACAAATATGAAAGAGTATACTTCATTTACCAACAATTTCATGGAACAGAATTTATTCAATAGAAGTGAATGCTTATGTGAATATATCATTATCTCAATCAATTCCTAATTTATATTCTGCTTAGAAACGTTTGATCTTATTTTTTTTAATTTGAGCATTTACTTGAATACAAAATAAATCTATTTACTAATCTGAATTAGGCATAAATTATTACCTGTTTAGATTATTTTTCCATGTTTCTTGTGTTGATTTATCATCTAATACTAACATTGTTAGGCAACAAACTTATACTTTATATATAAGCAAGAATTTGTGCTATTTGATATTGAAGTTAATTGCTCAATATCTTATATGCAAAATTTCAACTTATAAATCTTGATTTTGACTTGACATTTACTGAACGCAACTGTGGTATAATATTTAGTCCTTTAACTATAGTTGCTGTTTTGGCCATCATTATGCATTCTCTCTTCTCAAATTTCCTGGAATCAATTAACTAAATGTTTACTCAGTTTATGAGACCAACAAGTAATAATATTTTTACTGTGGCAGTTATGCTGCAGTACAGTACTTCCTTTCAATTTATTTTATAGGATAATAATAATTTATTTTAAAGGGAAGGACAAAGAAAATATAATTTCTCTTACTTCCAAAACTAAGAAACGATAGATTTAATTAATTGTATAAGTCTTGTATAAGATTTATTGCATAAGTCCTCTCATTCTTATGCTTAAATAAATTATTACTATTTTTTTTTACTAAAACATACATTACTAAACAACAGCCAACAACTAAATAGTCAGCTATAAACACCCCAATCAATAATTAAAAAGCCACACAACCAGGCACAATATAAATACCACACAAAGAATAGCCCAAAGCACACATTCTGCTACAAAGAAGTTTCCTAAGGAGGGGCTCCAGCTCGAGTCCAAAAGTTTGAAAGAATACACCTCTGGTCCCTATGACTGACCCAGATTGGATGCTGCAACTTCTTATGTATCCACATTCTTGGAGTTTCATTAGTTCTAGTGTTAAAGGCAAATGAGAATAAGTCCAAATTCTCTCCAATGTGACAGCCCTTCACATATCTGAAGACATTTTCCATGTCCTCTCCCAACCTTCTTTCCTGCAAGTTAATCATACATAGATCTTTTAACTTCCCTTGGTTTCTCTTTTCACTATATTTATAACACTGTTCTGGACTTGTTTCAGTTTATTCATATCTTTTTAAAACTGGGATGTGCAGAATCAAATGCAAGTGAGGCCTGATCAAAACCAAGTAGAGCAGGATAAATTACTTTCTACTACCTGGATTCTGAAGTCCACTTGATAATCTTAAAATGCTGTTGGCCTTCTTTATAACTGCTGGAACATGTTGGGCTTGTGTTCTACTAGTACACTCAAGGTCTTCTCATATGTGCTTCTCTTGAGCCAGATTTCTCTGCTCTTATAAATGTTTCTTCTTTTTTACTTAAATTCATAATTTTACATTTCTCCTTGTTAAATTTCATTCTTTGTTTCAACTAACTGTCAGGTCTTTTTGAATCTTTTCATCTCCTCTCAGGTATTACCCACATATCCTGGTTTTGTATAGTTTTCAAATTTGCTAAGCATTTCCTTGACTTCCTCCTCCATATATATAAATAAAAAATATATATAAAAATATAAAAGTGCTAAACAGCAACATGCCTAGGACAGAGCCCTATGGCATCCTACTTGAAATGTCTCTCAAGGCAGATTTGACACATTTATAAATGTTTAAGGTCCTTGAGCAGATTATGGATCTACCTATGTGTTTTTAAATCTGTGTTTTGATAATAAGGATGCTATGAGAGACTTGCCTAAAAGGCTTTCTGGAGTCAAGACTGCGCTTCCCCAATTATTTATTTTTTCACATTTCCAAACTGCCCATCTCCTTTAAAGAGCAATTAGCCAAGTTTGTAACTATCATAAAATGTTATCGTTAGTTTGGACTGACTTTTTTGGCATATATCCATGTTGGCCCCTGTTAACTAATCAATTCTTATTTAAGTGCACAGAGACACTTTTCTGTCACCTATTTACTTTCAGTTTCTTTGCTGGACTCTGGGTTTGAGCCCTTGAATTTCCTTTAGGCTTTATTTTCATTGACCAGATAAAGCTTTTTCCTAAATAAAAAGATTATCTTATATCCTATAAACAGAACAATGGAGATTCTGAATGAAAAGTTGTTATTGTTAGTTGTGAAGTTTTGTCCAACCCATCACAACCCTATGGACAACACTCCTCCAGGCCTTCTTGTCCTCTACCATCCTATGGAGTCCATTTAAGCTCATGTCTACTGCTTCGGTGACTCCATCCAGCCACATCATTCTCTGTTGTCCTCTTTTTCTTTTGCCCTCAATCTTTCCCATCATTAGGTTCTTCTTTTCACCTTCCTTTCATTAGGTGGCCAAAGTATTTGAGTGTCATCTTCAGGATCTGGCTTTCTAAAGAGCAATCAGGATTGATCTCCTCTAGGAGTGCCTGGTTTGATCATCTTGCAGTCCAAGGGACTCACGGGAGTCTTTTCCAGCACCATAGTTCAAAGACCTCAATTCTTTGGCACTCAAGCCTTTCTTATGATCCACCTTTCACAGCCATATATTGCAACTGGGAAAACCATAGCCTTGACTATATATACTTTTGTTGGCAGGGTGATATCTCTGCTTCTTAGTATGCTGTCTAGATTTGCCAAAGCTTTCTTCCCCAGGAGCAAGCAAGTAGAATGACAAATAGAAACATATAAAAGATTGTTTACAAGTCTATAGTTATAGTTATAGCTTGCAAGTCTATAGTTAGTTATATATTATATCTATTATGTAAGAGGACAAATAATTTATATTATCTTTACATCTTTTATAAATTTGACTAGAGAAGGGACAGATTAATTTAATTTAGAATGCTAACAAGGTACAGAATTTCTTTTCTGACAACCAAGTCCCTATTGTCTTTTCTTACCATTTGCTACCACCAAGTAAAGTCTGGACTATGTATTTTTCTACAATGTTCAGTATTTTTTTCATTTTATAATTTAAATGGATGTAAAAATTAGTGCGCAGAATAATATCTTACATCTTTTATACCATATATTGGAAGAAAAATACATCTAAACAACTGCCTGATTTACTTAGGATTTTCCTTACGTCAAGTAAACACAGAAAATTAGATCTACAAAAATCCAGATATCTACTAGATCACAGGTGTCAGACCTGCGTCACGTTGCCATCATGTAATGTTTCACAATGTTTCGTTCCTTCGGGGAGCTGGGGTGGGTATGGCCTGCACATGATGCATCCGGCCTGCGGGTCGCCACTTTAACTCCCCGGTATTAAATGGTAGCACTGAGATACAAAATACTGTAAATCTTTACTCCTGTCATCCATATTTTTCCCCAGATTATATATTATAGTCTGACAAGAAGTCCTTGTATAAATATTTACTGTTGTTAGACCAAAACACTTTTCTAAGTTACTCAATTCGGTTTCCACAGTTGATGTTGATGTCTTACAGAAAATTCCTTAGCTACCAGATTTGGATGCTCTAGACATGCCTCTCTTTACCAATAAATTCAAGAATGTGATCTTGCAGATGAACTTAAGTCTAGCAACAGTGCAGGATATCATTTCATTCCTGCTGAGATCTACAAAGCTTTAGACCCAAATGCTTTATAGACATTCTAAGACATCTTGGAAATAATTTGATCCAGAGGACAATGTCTGTGATGCCCTAACTGTGGCTCTGTACAAGATAAGGGAAGCAAATTAGCCTGCAGTTAAGGAGGACCTACCCCAATTGATCAAATGGTTATAAGTGACAGCAGGAAGTTTCTAGTGTTAGATCTGCAAGGTTCTGTTAATGTAGCCTTATTTTTTTTTTAAAAAGTAGTTCTTGTAGTCTATATTTCCTGTCTGGCTTATCTGGAAGGGCTGACATGAAGTGCTAGAGACTCTGTACTTTCAGACTGGGCTACAGAGTCACCACCAGGTCCAGAATTGAACTGCACAGCAGTATTTGTCTTTGAAGCCAAAGGAGTGCCATATTATACTTTAAAATTTCAGCCATTTTTCATAGCAGGAAAATACCAATGGAATCATACTAGTCAATGTCTTATTAAACAACACCAATGTTTATAATGTGAAATAACAATGTATGCTATTTGAACATTCATATTGGATAATTTCAACTGAAGGGAGAGATCAAATTAAACAATGGGAAAATGTATATACAGAGTCCTAAAACAAGTTAAATATGTATGCCTTGACTTTTGCACGCCACTAAACATCAACAAATCTTTTTAATGCTGCATTGCTTAGCTGTCTACTGAATGTTGTAGTCATTCAAGCGAAATGCAAACAGAAAAAGAATTTTAATTCCAAGCTTAGAATAATTTTAAATCTTAAATATGTAGAAGCGTTAGCTCCTAGATAAAACAAAGAAAATATTGTTCTGTTAACTATGTAATACCAGTATTTCCTTTGTTATCAACTTTTTAATGTCAACATATTTAATCTTGTTTGCTTCTTTCTGCAGGATACACATGAAGAAAACGAAGATGGCAAAACCAAGTCAAGTGTTAACTATTTTTCTTCTCTTTGAAATGTCAGTGTTTGGTCAATATGAGAGTGATGATTTTGAGGATGAATACGAGCATGAAGTGGATAGTGAATATCCATCTATTTTTCATCAAATTCCTCATGTAGAATATAACGTTCCATACTCCACCATACCTGCTGAGTGTGCCAAAGAATGCTTCTGTTCACCTACTTTCCCAACAGCCATGTACTGTGATCATCGCAAGCTTCTGACAATACCAAAGATTCCAGCTCACATCCAACAACTTTATCTGCAGTATAATGAGATTGAAGCTGTGGCTCTGGAATCCTTTGTTAATGCTACAGCTTTGAAAGAAATTAATCTCAGCCATAACAAAATCAAGTCTCATAAGATTGACAATGGTGTATTTGTCAAACTTGCAAACCTCACCCAACTTCATTTAGAATATAATCAGTTAGAAGAAATTCCATTCCCATTACCCGGAAGCTTAGAAAGGTTAATCCTGGGTTCCAATCAAATTTCCAAGTCCCACGGTAAAGCCTTGGAAGGGTTAACACATTTAACAATGCTTGACCTCTGTAATAATTATCTTGAGGATTCCCAGCTCAAAGGAATAGACTTTTCAAGTATGAGAAACCTAATGCAGATTAACCTTTGTAGCAACAAACTACAGTCTATGCTTCTGGATCTACCACCTTCAGTGATGTATCTTTCACTTGAAAACAATTCAGTTTCTTCCATTCCAGATAATTACTTCCACAAGCTTCCAAATCTTACTGCTTTAAGAATGTCACATAATAATCTTGAAGAAATTCCTTATAATGCTTTTATGTTCTCTAGTCTTCTGGAACTTAACCTTGGGCATAACAAATTGAAACATGTTTTCTATATTCCAAGAACCCTACAACATTTATACTTAGAAGATAATGAACTGGAAGGTTAGTTTAATTGCTTTTATAAATCTAGTTTTTTTTAACATTTACTTTTACTTGACGCATATTTAATTACACTGTAATATATGTATTAGTGAATTAGCTTTCCAAAGGTCATTATGCTAAAATTCATGTGGTATTAAATTAGCTAGCAACCATATGGAGTTTTAACTGGCATATTAGATATCGGAAGAAAACAAGTAAGAGCTATAACCCAATTAATTTCATATGTTGCAATTCGCCTTTTGCTTAAAAGATACAGATACATGCCAAATCCTTACATAGGATTTGTTATGCAAAAAAGATGGCCACAATTTCCCAAACTCTCAGTTAAGATCATATTGGCTGCTGGTTTCTTTTGGTCCTATATCAATGATTAAGGACCCTACATTAACAGAGTGGTGGAGACTGAAAAAAATCAATTTCAGCTGAAGTAAAGTCAATAATAATAGAAGATTTCTGGTTATTGGTTTTGCTCTCGTAACAGGAAAAGAGTACTTTGGAATATCTTGCAAGAACCTGTATTTACTTTAATGAACATTGCTTTTGTCTTTTTACAGTCATGAACGTTACTTTAATGTGTCCTACTATTGATCCACTGAACCTCAAGCATTTAACGTACATAAGAGTGGACCAAAACAAGCTTACAGCTCCAATCAGCACCTATGCATTCTTCTGCTTTCCACATGTGCGGAGCATCTATTATGGAGAACAAAAAATTAGCAAAGATCAACAAACACAGCTGAGAACACCTCTGTTCCGAAGATTTTTCACGCAAGAAGAATATGAAGAAGCAGAAGATTTTCATGAAGAACAAGATGAAAGCCATGATCACGATTCCAGAGGAAGTGACAATGACAACTACCTTGATCCTTACTTCTATTAAAAATTTATGAGGTAGTAAAACTAGCAAAATAATAATAATATCAAGTATAAATGAAAACAGAATAAACTAGAAAATGCAGTAAACCACCTGAAACTAATCAATATATTTTGTAGCATATAGAATATTTTTATGTAGAAAATCTCAATAGCTATGAAAATAGTATGTTTCTTAGATGTTCAAACTATTAATAGGAGACTATGAAAGCATTTTAAATGTCATAGAAACATTCAGGTGAATAAAACAAATGCCAAGACAATGTTATCTGTATAAAGTTGGTATTGTAATGATAATCTCTAAATCCTGATATATTTGAAACTGCAATATGACACGCTACTGTTATTTGACATATATCTTATTTTTAGTTTGAATAAATTTTCTAAGACAAGTTACAGTTTATTCAGAATCGTAATTAGGCTTGCAGCAAAACCATTACAATAGTAGATTTAAAAATCTCTTGGTATTTCAGTTAACATTTAACTGAATGGCTAAATGGTCAAGCATTTAACATTTTATGCTTTATGCATGTAGGTGTATCTATGTATAAACTTAACATTCATGAAAAAATCATCTTTTGCCCAAATTCACTTCATAAATATGAAATTATTCAGGGAGCTATCCATTGATTCAGAAGAATAAATTGAAGTTAATACTGTACTCAAGTGAAACAGATGGCTAGTGGGTATTGGTTCACTTAAAAATCATAATTTTAATCCAAAGCTGTATAAATTATAATATGAATAATAGAAAGATCAGCAATCTTTTCAATTGACAGGATACTCACAAATAAAATGAAAACCAATCAAAATCTTAAGAGATCCTCAAAATTCACATAATCTTACTAACTTTACTCCTGATATCTTTGCTATCTCTCATAGTAAATAATAAAACATTCATTCTGCTGCATAACATTTCAGGAGATTTTGGTTCATTATCATAAGCACCTTTTCCCGCCTATAGGCATTATCTACCTTTTGGTTGCATAAAATCATGGTTGATATCATAAACACGTTACCATGGGCCCAACTATTACTCTTGTACATTTCCAATATAGTTAATGAGCAATAAACTTAACGTTTGTTACAGAATATAAAATGTTATCTAGAATGCAATCTCAATAAAAAGAGAATATTTGTAGCTCAGGGTTGATGCAATCTGCAACCAAACCAAACAAGAAGGTACAGACAGACACATATTGCAACAGAGAGGAAAATCAAGATTTGGCTTATACTTTATCAACAGTTTAAGGTTATAAAATATACTGTTCTATTCTTTTAAAAATATAATATTAAATATAATATTAAAATATATTTTAAATCAGTATTCACATTTATTTTGATTCCATATATGGGTTTTAATCAGATAGTTAACAATAAATACTTAAATATATATTGTGTTTATAAAAGTATAAGATGTTACAAATAAATCATGATAAGATTGAAATACATAGATTTTTTTTTTTGCTAGCGAATTACTTTCTCTCGTTTTTAAATTGGGTTCTCATAGACAGTGATACACCAAAAAGATGGAATCTGATGCACCAAAAACATGGCATTTCATTTTGATAATCTTTATTTTCATTTTCTAAATACTAAACATGTTGTGCTCTTGACTTGAAATACATTAATTCATAAAAATAGTATCATTTAACAAATATTTTGTATTCTTAAAAGTTTAATAGAATGTACTAGCATTCTACAGGGATAAATAATCAGATTTTTATATTTATTGTTATATAAAGCTATGAATTAAAAACTAAGCATATCATGTTTTTGAGAAATTTCAGAAGACCAATGTAAGAGCTAACACCAATTTTTTTTTTTAGAAAAAATGGATTACATAGTTTTATTCCTATTTTCTTCCTTTCAATCATGTCTGATTCTTGGAGACTAGAACAAGTCCCTGTAGTTTTCTTGGCAAGACGTTTCAGAAATTGTTTGTCTTCTTCCAAGGGCTGAAAATGACTGTCCCAGTCATGATCTCTATGTTTCTAGTCTGATGCGTTAACTTCTACAGTAAATTTTTACTTATAGGGATATTACAAACAATATTGAATTCTCTAACTAAGTACCTTTAATTGATAATACATGCCATAAATTGTTGATTTTCAGTTAAGTGGGAATGCTAGCAATAGATTTTATTAACTACACTTGTGTTGTTTTAACAGGTTGGCTAAATTAGTTAGTATCTTGGTTCTAAAGATATAGTCATTTGTGTGTGTGTGTGTGTGTGTGTGTGTGTGTGTGTGTGTATGCTGGTCTTGTTGTATTCAGGTCTTTTCCCGTGTAAGATTGAGATTGTCTTGGCAATGTTTCGGCGAGGTCCCACTCACCATCTTCAGGCTGGTATTTTCGGCTTCGTTCTTGTGCGAGTAAAGCGTGGTCGGAGCTGTCGTCTTTCTATAAAGCTTAGTGGGGGTGTGTGGAGTGCTGCCTTTGTTGCTGTAAATGGGTTGATTGGCTGCGTAGTTGCATCCTGATTGTAGATGGAGTTGATGTTTGTAGATTGGTCGGTTGTTTCGTATCATCCTGTGTGGCTGAGGTGCTGGCTGTGTGTCCGTTGTTCTTTTGTGTTGTAACGACCTGGTTGGTGGGTGGGGTTCGTTTGTTGACTAGGGCTAGTTTCCAGATGTCTGGCAGGCGGGAGATATCGTCACATTTATTCATGTTGTGGGGGTGTTTCTATATTTCGATGGCTTCCATAATTATTTTCTTGTTGAAGTGTTCTGTTTTGGAGATTAACCTGGTTCCTTCAAAATTAATTTCATGTCCTGTAGCTTTAAGGTGCTGGAAAAGGGAGGAAGTTTTTTCTTTTTTTCTTACTGCGTTTTTCCTTACCTCCCTTTTCCAGCACCTTAAAGCTACAGGACATGAAATTAATTTTGAAGGAACCAGGTTAATCTCCAAAACAGAACACTTCAACAAGAAAATAATTATGGAAGCTATCGAAATAGAGTAACACCCCCACAACATGAATAAACGTAACAATACCTCCCGCCTACCAGACATCTTGAAACCAGCCCTAGTCAACAAACGAGCCCCACCCACCACCAAGGCTGTTACAACACGAAACAACAATAGACACACAGCCAGCACCAATCAGCACCAATCTACCAATCATGATACAACTACACAACCAATCAATCCACACTTAAACAAAGCTGGCACGCCACCCACCCACCCACCAAGATTTATAGAAAGACGGCAGCTCTGATCACACTTTAAGCCCAAAACCCAGCCTGAAGATGGCGAGTGAGACCTCGCTGAAATGTTGCCAAGACAATCTCAATCTTTCACGGGAAAAGACCCGAATACAAGACAAGCCTACCTACACCCTTGAAAATCTATGAAAAAAAAAAACACACACACACACACGATACATTATGTATGCCAATAAATCAAGACTTTAATTGTTCTTCATCCTGCATGTAATTTTTAAGGTAAAGCAATTTTTATACTTCATTTATCACTGATTTTTAATGTTTTGTCATTTCTATCCTAGCAGTTACCAAAAGGGAAAAAAAAAACCTTTCTTATTTCATACTAAGTATTAGCTTTATCAAAAGTAACAAATAATATTTCCAGAAAATAGTATATCCTATTATCTGATAAACTTTGTCATCTATTGCATTTCTCAATCAAACCAAATGTGGATCAATATCTCTTATATTCCACAATCCACAAATTCTACAACGAGAATAGAAAACTGAACATATGCTCATTCATTTCCACTAAATGAAAACCTCTGTCAAGATTGAACCACTTTGCTTATTTCAAACCTTAACACTTTTCAACTTGCCAATGAACTGGAAGGAGGGAAGGGAGAAACAGAATGCTGAAAATGTGTGTGTGTATCATGAGAGCCTGGCAACCATCAAGGTCACCATTGCAGACACTTGAGAAAGAGATGGACTGTTTCCATTGCAAAAGGACATCTCATAACTGGACAATGTGGTCACCCAGAGAGAAAGGGAAGTTGTTGTTTATCTAAGCAAGCATTTGCATGGGAAAACCAGAACTAGTTTTGATTCTTCAGTACCAAAATGCTGTATCCAATAAAGTTTTCCTTTTGGAATTCAAAGCTCCCAAGAGCGTTTCTTTATTTTGGGTTCACTAGTCGGACAATTGATGTGGATTATTATTGTTCTACTTTGAGGCTCATGATGATTCCTGTGTAGTGACATTATTCCATGTTCAGGATATTTGAATAGTTGAACCAAAATTTTAGTTTTCAGAAAAATTCTATTGCACGTAGCAGTATTCGCCATCTATAAAAAGGTGATATTTTCATAAATAAGTTATGTTTAAGTGATCCCAACAAAGTTTAGATATTTTCTAAATAATACTTTAAAGTTGCAACTGCAGATTCTTCTATTCATTTGTTCTTTGAATGTACAGGATGGTGAAAAATAAAAGAAAATGCATATTCCCTAGAAAACTATAACTATTTCCGTAATAGTTTAGGTAATTGGAAATGGTAGCAAACAAACAACAAACTAATATTAGAAGGTTAACATACATAAGCAAACCATATTCATGTAAATATGGTTCAAACCCAGCACCTTCTGAAAATATTTTCAACAGCATAATTTAGCAATTTTCATAGAAATGTTGATAAATTAGTCTGCTAGAATTTTTATTTATTAAAGTTCTATGCTGCCCATCTCACTGAGACAGCAATTTAGGATGAAGGGCATGAGACAGATAGGGCCTCTGAATATGAGAAGTTATTGAAACTTCCTTTACCAATTTTGAGAATAAGGCACCCTACCATGTGAGGTGGAGAGTATGTTAGGAAAATATAACATCAAATTGAATCCCATAGCAATAGTTGGAAGTTTTGGAATTGCAGTATCATCCTACCTCTTAGTATGACCTCCAACAGATCTTTCTCTGGTTATCAAAGACTGAGTTAAGAGGCTGCAATTGGAGAAATCTCAGAGAATAAACTAGATCAGAGACTCACAGTAGAACACTTGTTTCATTATCTACATCGGGGTGTGCCAGCTGGGGAATTCTAGTAGCTGGGACACCTCGATGTAGATGGATGAAACAAGTGTTCTACTATGACTCCCTGATCTTTGTTTGTTTGTTTATAATGGAATAGCGTGAACAGCCTAGTCACTAGGCATCAGCAAAGCCTTTCTGGGATACTTCTTTAAACAATGAGTAAAAGAACAAAACAAAATAAAGCCGAAGAATGGAATGAGATCATAGTGAGAATGCAATTGCAATTGTTTTTCTTCCCACAACCAGCAATTTAAGGTGCTGCTATCACTTATAAAGCCCTACATGGCACAGGACTGGGTAATTTGCAGGAGGAGCCTTCCCAATGACATTACCCAATCTCATTCATTATATTGGATAGTACATTTTGGGTCCCTTCCCTGAAACAATGCTTTGTCCATGACCTGTGAAATGATCCACCCACTTCTCTTCCAATATTTGGCTGGCCCTGATCCTACTGGCCCTCAGAAATACTTTATTAATTTGAGTATTTCCACAGATGCTGGGGCTGGAATAATTGTTGCCATCAAGAAGTAAGTATGAACCTGTTTGTCTGAGTTTTCATTCACACTTTTTCTTGTTTTCTTCGCTTCGTAAGTCAGCCAAAGTATCAGTGTACAACCCGGGGAGCCAAATACATACCTTATTTTTGGGACTATAAAACACACCATGATTTGAAGAGGTAAATTTTTTAAAAAAGTTTTTGCACTCTGCAGGCCTCCCAAATCCTCTGCATTCCTTGTTTTTTGCAAAACACAAAAAAGGTCATGCATAGCCTTTAGGAGGTTTGCAAAGTTCCTGGGGGCTGCCCCCCCCAAAAGAGCAAAAATGGTCCATTTTTTGCTCATTTTTGGGGGTCCAGCCCCCATGAGCACTTTGCAAGCATCCGAAACCCTCTGTACGTCCATTTTTGCAAAGGGGGGGGGTCATTAGGTCAAAAATGCTGTATTCAGTGTATAAGACGCACCCAGAGTTTCACTCTCTTTTTTGCGGGGGGAGGGGGAGATAGGAGTGACTTGTACTGCGAAAAATGCGGTACTTTAAATAAACAAATAAACAAAACTGCTTATACTGCCTCAATCTGTGCACTGATAGTGATTAAAGTGCAAAATTAAGCTTATTCACATGGAGTGCACACCTCTGAGTGAAGAGTTTCTTATTAACTCATTCCTTAGAAAACATGAATATTGACATTCTCAAAGTAACTGGCCTTAAGCTAAGAGTGCATCAATTTTAATAGACGGAAGCTACATTTACTGATTTTTTTTCCCTGTTAGGTACTATGACTCCATACCTCCGAAATGTCAGAAGAAAATTTCAGGCAGGGAGAGTGGGATGGGAATTTTTCTTTTCTAAATACTGGCTTGGAATATGTTTGTTCTTCCAGACTTCATATTTGGGTGAAAATATAATATAAAAAATTAGAGATTCAATAACCCCTGAATTTACTAAACAGAAGACAGAACAGATGTCAGGACTCTAAATAATCTTCATATGCATTAATATTCAAAACCAACAAAAGACCAATATCATTGCAACATAATGGAAACTGATTCCAATTTTGCCTTTAACAACACTCTCAGTCAGCACAGTGAATGGACAGAGTACAGTTATGTTAAACACAGATCAAGTTGCAAAAGAGCACAAACTGTAAAGCAACAGATGTGCTATTATCCAAAGCATCCAATTCCAACTGAGATGGTATTCCAGAGCAAACAGCTGGTTTCTGAACTCTGACTTTTGTGGAGTAATAAGCTGTGTATAACTGAAAACCTTCAGGGTAGCTGTTGTTTTAAAAAGCTCTCTAAAGTGAAGAAATAAAAATCTCAGCTGATATTTTTAGCAGGACTGTCAAATTGAAGAATGTAACAAAAATCAATAAATGAAACAGCTACGGTCTTGCTGTGTGCACATCTAGTTCTTATTAATCTTCACTGCCTATGTATAAAACAGTGAATGTTCTGAACGAATGTTTTATAGCAGGGCATATCAAAGGATTTTCACCAAAATCCTTTATAATGCAAACCTGCTTCTCCTAAACATTAGACGTTCAATGAGTATTTTTCATTGTTTTCTGTATTTTTCGCTCTTTTCTGTAATGATCTATTAAGATTGGAATGCTAGACAGTCTTCCAAAAAATAAAAGTAATTAACTCTGACACTGCTGAAGAAAGACCCCAGGAAGGTGAATGGAAAAATAGTGTCCACCAACTCTTGTTTGAAAGTTTATGCTGCAAACTTAAAAGTTTTGCAATTTTTTTTCCTACACACACAAAAATGGAATGCTTATACTTTATCTGAAACGGAAGTCACTGTCTTTGTTTTTCATTAAATGCTAGACTAAATGAAAAGCACATGACTTTACTGAAGTCTTCATTGCATGAAACTGCAGCTGATCTAGGAAATGCTTTCAACTTTGAGCAACTAGATTAACATATTTGAAATTGGACTCATTCCATTTTGTAGCAGAGCAAAACTGATTTATCATGTAACATTTTGCACATAAGCCTGCATGCTAACACAACTCTTTTTACCCTACAGACAGCACATCTAAAGTCTATCCATCTTTGAAACTGCATTATTTCAGTTTCTTGAAAATAAACCATAACTTTTCTCTGGCCATTTGGAATTAATGCACAGAAAACTATATTGAACATAGATTCACAAGAGGTCTTATTCAGCAAAACGGTAGGTGTTGTTTTCCAATAAATTATCTTAATGTATACCACATGGTTACAAGTTACTGTAAAAATAGCTTGACTGTATAATTCATTATCTAGAAACTATCATCAGTATATCTTTCTTGAATTGTATGCATGCTTTATATCTAAAATATGCTTTTATTCATTTTTATTTTTAAATTCCTATTTTTTCTGGAAAGCATAGATCTTTAAGACAATACAAACTATTACTTTCACTCCAGGGATGGGCTTAGCTTGGCTCCACATTTTAACTATTTCTTCACTCTGTGTATCAGATCTCAAAATATGGGGTTTCAATTGCTTCCAATTAGCATGCAAAATGAGAAATTATAGGAATCTGAAATAATATCAAGTATATAAATATATATTGTTAAACTGTATAGTACCAATTTTTAAACAAAAGAAGGATTTAAATAAAGAATACTAAGAGTTAAGTCATCTTTCCCTGTTCCCTGAGCATTAGAAAACTGCTGCCAGCTACTCTTCTAGGGCTTTAAATATTGTTCTGACAGATTGCTTTCCTTGTTTCCAGTTACAAGAATCATTCTCCTTGGTCCTTTCAGCAAAACTCAAGTCTGAGCTTCTGAAATGAAGACTTCACAGAAATTTTATCTCTTCTGTTTTTTTATGCCCTTGGTGAAGCTAGCACCACCTAATCAACACTCAACTCTGTTTCATGAAACATTCCAGCAAGGTTATGAAGATGCATTATTTCAGGAAGACTATGGAGACTATCCACAGGACGGAGTAAAAAATAAGGTAGCTTACAAGTTCTATATTCCTTTTTTTCCACTTTGCCAGTGTATTACTTAGCCCTGAATGCATGTTTCACAGCTAAATATAGCAGCCAACAAAAGGGGGGGGGAGCAAGGAGATACAAAAAAATATGAATATAATACATATATAGATATTATTGTTTTATTTTGTATTCTTTATTTCTTTATAATTACCTAATCCAAATACCTGTACTTATAGAAATATATAATATGGCCATGAGCCAAGCTTAAATTTGACTCAAACTATAATTATTGCTTTGTTTCTAATGATATACACAATAATGTTATGTGTCACTGCAAGGAATTATCAGGGTTTTCTTATACACCAAGCATTCAGATTGGTCTCCTGAGAATCATAATTGAGGGGGACCTGCTGCTATTAATTAATTTTCTGGCCTGAGAAAATCCTGAAGTAATTCCCCAACCACATATAAGAAATATATTTAATAATGAACTTCTTTCATGTGACCCAAATTAAAATAAATGCATATTAGGGGTACAATACAAATAACACACTGTTGCAATATGATGTTTATTATTGAGAGAAAGAAAATACTGTAAGCTGATCAACTCGGTTGCCTTTGAGGAAGAATAAATAGAATAATTTACACTGAATAAACCACACAATAGTTCTAATCTTAATCAACAGAATTATATTATCTACCCATTCACAGTATACCTAGGTAGAAAGTTTGAGTTTTATTGAGCCCATATTGATTTTTAATCAATACCAAGATAAATAATGGATTTAGAATTTATACTGTGTGGAAAGATCATGCTCAGTTAAAACACACAACAATTAAAAGTGTGTGTATGTGTGTGTTTTAAATTAATTATCTCAAGAGAAAGCAGTTTAATGATTAATATATCTAAATTTCTTTTCATTGCTTGAGAATACCTATTTGGTATCATTAATCTAAAAAAAGTAAAACCATTAATAAATCATTGTCCTAACAACCCCTGATTTGAGGGATTGCCTGCAAGTCAGTATTGGCTCCTGGTGACTACCTGAATTAGTCCCTGAAGGCTTCTTAGTAAGATTTTCAGAAGTGGTTTGCTATTACCTCCCTCCTATGGCTGATAGTGTATAGCAATAGCAGTTAGACTTATATACCACTTCATAGGGCTTTCAGCCCTCTCTAAGCAGTTTACAGAGTCAGCATATTGCCCCCACAGTCTGGGTCCTCATTTTACCCACCTCGGAAAGATGGAAGGCTGAGTCAACCCTGAGCCGGTGAGATTTGAACCGCCGAACTGCAGATAACAGTCAGCTGAAGTGGC
Organism: Thamnophis sirtalis; assembly: GCF_051295495.1. Classification (NCBI taxonomy): domain Eukaryota; kingdom Metazoa; phylum Chordata; class Lepidosauria; order Squamata; family Natricidae; genus Thamnophis; species Thamnophis sirtalis. The sequence continues at coordinate 72,533,819 of NW_028261383.1, read as the reverse complement.
TGCAGTACAGCACTCTAACCACTGCACCACCTTGGCTAGTATGACTAGCCTAAGGTAACCAGCTGATTTTATGCCTAAAACATACAATCTCCTGATTTCTAGCCTGATGCCTTAAACTCTACACTAAACTGATTCTGTTGCAACTATGATACTTACTTTGACCTGTAAGAGCATATATTTTGTGCTTTCACATAATGCCTGTGCAAGGCGTGCAGAGGTCACCCATCCTTTTTTATTTTCTAAGGATGTTCAGGAAGTCTACAGGTGAGAACAACACAAAAACGAAGCTAGCAACTAATAAGCAAAATAGCTTTTACATTAAATGAACAAAAATAACAACGATCTGAGCTTTCTGAATTCACCATTTTTTAAAATCAGAATGCTCCTGAGAAACCCATGAGCAAAACTTGGACACAGTGAAGGTTTAATGCAGGGGTGTCAAATTCACTTGAGTTTCCTCAAATGCAAGTAAAAGTCCCTATTAAGTATTATGTAATAGCAATAGCCATAGCACTGAGACTTATATATCGCTTCACAGTGTTTTATAGCCCTCCCTAAGTGGTTTACAGAGTCAACATATTGCCCCCAACAATCTGGGTCCTTTACTAACCTAGAATTTAGAATTTTTTTAGAATTTTATTAGAATTTGTAGGCCGCCCTTTTCCCTGAGGGGACTCAGGGCGGCTCACACAAAAACTGGGAAAGGGGAATACAGACAGTAGGACAAAACATGTAATAAAATAGCAAACAACAAACACTCATCATTCGGGCGGGTAACTATCCTATCCCCAGGCCTGACGGGCGAGCCAGTTCTTCAAGGCTATGCGGAAGGCCTGGACGGTGGAGAGGGTACGAATCTCCACGGGGAGCTCGTTCCAAAGGGTCGGGGCTACTGCTGAGAAGGCCCTCCTCCTTGTAGTTGCCAGCCGACACTGGCTGGCCGATGGAATACGGAGGAGGCCTAATCTATGAGATCTTATCGGTCGTAGGGATGTAATTGGCAGAAGGCGGTCTCTCAAGTATCCAGATCCACTGCCATGTAGGGCTTTATGGGTGATTAATAGCACCTTGAAGCGCATCCGGAGATCAACAGGTAGCCAGCGCAGCTCGCGGAGGATAGGTGTTATGCGGGTGAATCGGGGTGCACCCGCAATCACTCGCGCGGCTGCATTCTGCACTAGCTGAAGTCGCCGGATGCTCCTCAAGGGCAGCCCCATGTAGAGCACATTGCAGTATTCCAGCCTAGAGGTCACAAGGGCCCGAGTGACTGTTGTGAGAGCCTCCCGATTCAGGTAGGGTCGCAACTGGCGCACCAGGCGAACCTGGGCGAATGCCCCCCTGGTCACAGCCGTTAAGTGGTGGTCAAATGACAGCTGTGGATCCAGGAGGACTCCCAAGTTGCGAACCCTCTCTGAGGGGTATAAAATTTGACCCCCCAGCCTGAGTGGTGGAATAATAGCCAAATCTTTGGGAGGGAAACACAACAGCCACTCGGTCTTTTCTGGGTTGAGCACAAGCTTGTTCACCCTCATCCAGTCCATAACGGCCTCAAGACCCCGGCTCATCACGTCAACCGCTTCATTGATTTGGCACGGGGCGGACAGATACAATTGAGTATCGTCCGCATATTGATGGTATCTAATCCCGTGCCTGCGGATGATCTCTCCCAGCGGTTTCATGTAGATGTTGAATAGTAGGGGGGATAAGACCGAACCCTGAGGCACCCCATAATTTAGGGGCCTAGGGGACGATCTCTGCCCCCCCACTAACACCGACTGCGACCTGTCCGAGAGGTAGGAGGAGAACCACCGTAACACGGTGCCTCCCACTCCCACCTCCCGCAGTCGTCGCAGAAGGATACCATGGTCGATGGTATCGAAAGCCGCTGAGAGGTCAAGGAGGACGGAATGAGGTCAAGGTCAAGGTCAAGGAGGACGGAATGAGGTCAAGGTCAATGAGGTCAAGAGGTCAAGGAGAAGGAATGAAAGACTGAGTCAACCTTGAGCCAGTGAGAATTGAACTGTTAAACTGCAGGCACCTGGCAGACAGCAGAAGCAACGTGCAGTACTACATTCTAACCATTGGGCCACCACGGTTCAATAATGGTGACAAAGGCAACAAAAGATACTTATTTTCTCCCTTCTGTTTGTGTCTACAGATAAACAACTGGCAATCCTGTTTAAGGTGTTTTATTCAATGTTGGGAAAGAATGGGCTTCAGGACTGCCTACAGGGCTGCAATGAGGAATACTCTAGATACCTATGGGATAAAAACACTTGGGTTCATTCAAAATTGGACTCCAACTGGACAAGATGCTAAAATGTTAAAATGCATTTGGCAGTCTTGTGGAGTTAGATGGGAGGGCTTTGATCAAGGGGTGGGGTTCAAAAGTTTCAACAACAGGTTCTCTACCTGGTTGCTGGGGGGGGGGCATGGCCTACTCGGCCTCCTGCACCAATGGGGGGGGGGGCGCTTTTGCCTTCCTCGAGCCTCTCGGAGGGCGAAAACTACAGAAACAGGCCCAGGAGACTTCCAGGAGGCCTATTTCCCCCCCTCCCCAAACCTCCGTATGGGCCCTGCACTTACTTTGCATCCAAAATGATGATGTAGAATAGCAAGTTGGATTTCAAAAAAATATCCAAGCCATCTAGATTAGCTATTTTTCAAATGGTTTAATATAATACTGATAATATATAGCAGTATAAAAATAAAAATAAAATATTCTGGTAGCTAAGGATTTTTTCTTTCATTATATTACATTAACATATCTAATTCAACCAAATGCTCTTTAAAATCACGATAGCAAGTTGTGATTTGAACCTACTAAGTATTTTCAAATAATTGCTATAGATTAACTCTCAACTCAAAGGTTGACATTTGATCTCGCAGGCAGATTCCAAACTACTTGGAAACAGAAAATTGGTGATAAAGTTCAGAAATTATATTTTGCATTAGAAGCACATATGATACTGGCACAACAGCAGATTATGGCAGCCCTTAAGCAAAGGATTCTTGATACAGAATTGCAAGCTAAGCACAACATGATGCCGGCTGGAATGCTGTGGGAGATATATGTTTCCAACTAGTCTGGTATCTTAACAAATTCACAGTTAAGTGGTTTCTTAGGACCTTCACACAGCTGTGCTTTGATATCCTACCATTATGAAGGCAAATTTCAGAAAAACCTCTGAACAGAAAGGACTAGTTTTACAATACTCAAATGGAACATCTGTAGAGAGACATCAGCTCTTAATGCCCAATTAGGCGTTTACACAGATATCTAAGATTTTTTTTTTAAACTCGGCAGATAAGGACTTTTTAACTTGGCAGATAAGAACTCTAAAAAAACAAAAGACATGGCTAAATTTACATTTGCAACTTGCAGAACCTGTCCTTCACTAATGATAAATAACTTTGGACTGATTTCTGGTTGTATTGGGTACACTAGAATAATGTGTTAGAATGTAAGACTGCTGTATTGTTCTGATGTTATTGCATTTCCCTTTTTTCCCTCTTATTTTACTTTATTTTGATTTTGATTGTTTGGTGGATCTGTAATAAATCCATTCACTTTCAATGGAAACTCATTAAACAGGAAGAGTTAAGTTCGCAATACAATTTTCTGCATTGTTTTCGACCAGTCAACAAAAACTTAAGATAAGTATGTTTTAACAACCGTAACATGTAAAAACATCATTACCATTATAGTTGAATATCAGTGTATTATTATCAGCTATGCTTATATAACATATATATTGTATATTTTGTGTTATATATTATATTTTATATATTTAAAAGGAAGACAACACTTTCGTTTTCAATGAAAATAATGTACAGCTGCAAAGAGATGATGAAAAACTTGCAGAGGGAACAACAAATTATACAAGTAAGTTTTTCAACTTTATAATAAACAGAATAGTTTCCAAAGCTGTCAGTATTACGGCTAGAAACATTATTAGGTATGTCTGTTGTACTAAACAATAACAACTGTTGGTTAAGCAATTAGGCAGCAATTAAAGGATATTGTAAACATTCTATATAGGAATTCCAGATTTTCAATAAGCGTTTTTTAAAAATATATAGTGCAATGACATGCTTACAGATACCGCAGAACTATATGATAGGACTTCCTAACACAAGTTCAGGTAGAGAACCCTTTTCCTTTTGGCAATCAAGACTTATTGAGCTCATGAAGTAGCATTTGTGACATATTCAATCTGTTTCCTGCTGCACTGCAATGACAATGGAATTTCAGTGTCCGATAAATCATAGAAAACTTCAGCCACTGATTTACGGATAATGGAGGAAGACCACCAATCAGAATGCAACCAAAATACAGTACATTATTCTCTGAATGTTATAGGCCATAATCTACCATATTAATCCAGTCTGGTTTGGTAAACAAAGACATCTCATCTTTCACATCACTTGTCAATCTCGCAGGCTACGAAAGGCAACAGATTTGCCACTTTGGTATAACAGGACTATATCTAAAGACAATGAATGATGTTTCCAACAGCACAAAATGAACTTTCATTTTTTTTCACCATCTTGCAATTGGCATATGCTATAGCATGGAAATTCACTGTTCAAAACTACTCTAAAAGGTCCAACAGCCCAACTTGGCTAATTTGTTTCTGTCTATTGCTCATCAGAAGCCAAACTTGGCTAATTTGCAAGATTAAGCAGTGAGAGCAGTAGGAACAGTTATTTGTCTGTTAGTCTGAACATTTTTTAAAGAATCCTAGAAGAAAACAATAGGAACTACATGATTGCCAAGAAAACTACATGGACTGGGTATATCACAAAATGATCAGGAACTGAACTTAACTAGAGGGAATGTTTATCTTTTATTCCAAGCAATTTTGTATATTTCCACTGTATAGACTTTTTTCTCAAAGGCTAGCACTATCAGTAAGCATCTGTAATCAACCCCCTCCCCTCCAAAGGATGCCTGAATAACCTAGATTCTGCAGGAAAGTGTGGAAGATAATTTTTTTATAAACTGTTGAAACATTTATCTAGACTTCTACTTAAACTGACTCAAAATTATATACTTTCAGCAATGGCTACTTGTCTACTATGTGTTTGTTTAATTCGTTCAATGTACTGTGAAGAAACTGATATGGAAAGTATCCCTGTTCTGCCAAAGGAAACAGGTTACCTTTATGCAAGATTCAACAAAATCAAGAAGGTGAAAGTATCTGATTTTGCTGAAATTCGTAAGTAAATCGTAAAAATAAATTTGATGATTAATAATTGGAAACACACTTTGGTTAGCATTTAGTTATCTGTATTTTTGAACCACTAGCTATTACAGAAAGTAATAATACTTTTTTTTTCAGAGAAAAGTAATTTTACTGGCCAAATTATTTTACAAATCAGATTAAAGTTTTTTTAATATAATGGCTTCTGAAGATTATACTTTTAAGCACTCCAATATTCTGATGACTACATTCCTTTAAAAGTGATTGGTGGAGGGATGGTGCCGGGGTGATGGTGTAAGAGGTCAGTGGCAGCTCGGGAAGAAGAGAGTAGCATCCAGGATCAAATGTATCCATGACTTTTAAAATGACATATTTCATTTCAGAAATATATTTTCATTTTCATGTTGATTTTAAGATGGGATTGCATTTATCAGAAATCCAGATTATTTGTGTTTATGAGTAGTCCTCAGGTTATGGCGGTAATTCAAACTGTATCACCATGGCTAACCAATGCATTCATAAAGCCCAGTGTCATGTGACCATATTGCGTAGCAATGAGAATCCAAGTAGTTCTAGTTGTCACTATAATCCAAAACACATGGGTCATTAAGCAGGAATAAGTAAGGTAAGGGGTGCTGTGGTGGTAGTACAGGCCATGTGTGAGTCATGCTAGTGCAGGCCATGTGTGAGTCATGAAAGAGCCAGCACAGACCATATGTGAGCTGAGGGAGGCAGATGGGGGCCTAGTTAGGCCAGCACAAGATGCATAGAAGTCAGGGAAGACCTTGGAAGAAAAGGTGGGAGTGACTTACTGAAGTGACTTGCAACTTTCCCTGCTGGCTTCCCCATTGCCTTTGCTTGTGAGAAGATGGCAGGGAAGGTTGCAAATGGGGGTCCCATTACTGCACTCCCTGCAATGTCATAATTGCAAGCTGGATATCCAAGTGCCCTGATCACAATTACATGTCTGTAAGTGTGCTGCAAGGGCCAGAACTTTGAAGACTTCTGATATGTCAATTTTTAGTACCACTTTGCAGCTTTAAATAGTTGCTGAATGATTGAACATAAGCTGAGGACTACCTGTATATGCCTTTCAAATTTAGGCACAAGATTGAAGTTAGGTTGAAGATTGCATGTGGCCCCTTGCCACTCCTGACTTAAAAGAAGCACAAATTAAGCAGACCATGTTTCCTATGTAAATCAGCATTATTCAGTTGCTGACCACCGGAACACCTTGCTGGCCCTTCTCTTTGATTCAAAATATTTTTTCTTTAAAAAAATTCTGACTAGTGAAATTCACAGCCCAAAGTTCAAAGAGTCTTCTAATTCATGTTAACTAGCGCCATCAACCTTTAGTACCTTTAAGAGACAGAATCAATGCTTTCCTCCTCTATGCTCCCTCTGTTTGTGAACTCAGTAGTTAACTGCTGACAGAGACAAAGGAAAATGACTGAAAAGACATCAAAAGTATTAATTCCATGTTCCCCCCAAATAAGAAAAAAGTTGGAAATGCCCTCTTCTTCCAGTCATCAAGACTGACCACAAGGAGCTACATAATTGGAAAATAAAAATGGCAATCTAGGAATGCAAAGAGACAGTAAATGTGTCCAACTGTTTGCATCCTGGAGGAGCACTTATATCAAACTGGGATAAGCCAATACACTTATATGAAACTGAGGGGAAGGATACAATTTTACTTCAGATCTCAATGATTTTATAATTTTGTTTAAAAAATATTACTACTTTTCTAGAGAATTAATTATTTACAAATAGTGTTTTTACAAAGAAGGAATTTTTAGTTCCTGTGTTGGAAAAGTTATCTATCTCTCAGGTAGAATACAGAGAATCATCTTAACCATATATGTAGAACAGGTTTTTTATTTAGTCACTTCAGCACAGAGCATGCCTTTAAGCAGTAAACACCCATAGAAAAGATGTTTTAATTGTAATATTGTTTGCTTTTAAGCCACCCTAAGAAGAATTGATTTGACGGGAAATGCAATTCAAGAGATTGAAGATGGAGCCTTTGCAAAGTTAATTCTACTAGAAGAACTTTCATTAGCTGATAATCGGATAGCCAAGCTTCCAGTTTTGCCTCCCAAACTAACTTCACTAAACCTAAATAACAACAGAATTAAAAGCAGAGGAGTTAAAGCAAATGCTTTCAAGGTAAAATCATTATTAAGTACAAGCACTACTAAATGAAACCAATCTGAATTATTTCAAAATGAACTATTGCACTTAGAAAATAAGTATTATATAAGAAATATATTGGACTAATGTGTTATCATGATTATCATTCTAAGATTTAAATTTCAAGCTTACTAAATTGATTGACTTGTGCTGAAGGATCAATATCTTAGAGCAGTGAAGAAATCTGTCAATCACATAGGTAGAAAAAATAATTGTAAGAACAAAAGCATTATTCTCTGCCTGCTTATATGGAAGTAAATCATGCTGAGTTCAATAAACATTACTTTTAGGTAAGATAATGTACTGATGTACGGTTCCACCACAAAAGCGCGTAGGACAAAATCGCGCTCGACAAAAGCGCGCTGTGACGTCATCACAGCGCGACGAAAAAGATCGAAAAAATGTAAAAATAAAGCTAAAACCTTCCCCTAACCCCCCCAAACCTAACCCTAAACCTAACCCTAACCCTAACTCTTAACCTAACCCTAAACCTAACCCTAAACCTAACCGTTAAAGTAACGAAAAACGTAACGCTAACCCTTATCCTAACCCTAACGCTAACGCTAACGCTCTAAAGCTAACCCTAACCCTTACCCTTACCCTAACCCTAACCCTAACCCTAACCCTTACCTTTATGTGAATCGGCTTGCTTTAATTTAATTTTTATTAATTTTTATTTGAATTTTTCGATCTTTTTCGTCGCGCTGTGATGACGTCAAAGGCGCGATTTTGTCGATCGCGCTTTTGTCGTCCGCGCTTTTGACGGGTCACGCTGATGTACAATATTTTCATTTTACTTTAAGCCTTCAAACAATAGTGCAAAATGTATTACAGATGGAAATGCTAAGTCGGCATAAAGTAAATTTACAATCAATCCCAAAATATTATTAGCATTCTTGCATATTTATTCTTATTACAGATACTGATTGTAGTACCTAGGTCATGAGATAGGACTATCAATTTAACTGAGTATCTTCCATAATCTTATATGAGCAAAAGAACAAAAAAGCTAGTTTTTTTATTCCTGAAGTTCTGATGAGATTATAGTATCTCAAGATTCCACATATTTTGAGAGATCAGTGGTTTTGTGAAATTTCAACTTTTTTTTAGATTTTAATATTCTTTCAATTAATTTTGAGGTTCTGTGTATACTTATAAGGATTTTGTGAGTTCCTTGCTGCATGTCCATGTTTTAATGGAAATCCTATTACTTTTGTAAAGTTGTCCAACCTTTGCCAATGACAACCGAACAAATAACAAGTCTTGTTTAAAGTCTTTATATATTTAATTCTGACTGAATTCTATTTGTTTACATTCTAAACAGCGGTCTAAATGCAGCATCTTCACTTGCACAGGACAGAATTACATCTGGACTGATTTCTCAATTAAAACTAATCCCAGATACTTTATCCTACATTACAGATTAAGTTTAAGTGCACTGATAGAACTACAATACCAAATATATTTATCCTGCCAGGCTTTTTTTTTTTTACAAAGTAGCAATTTTCTTTAATAGGGAGAAACTTGTTACCTGTCTTTTTTAAAAAGCAAAATAAAATAAGGAGGCTGATACCCAATCCCATTGCATGTACACAGTCATATGATGATGCTGGGATAGAGGCTCTTAAACTCAATGGGCCATCATTTACTATTGTTAACTCTCTGGGCCTTTAATCTGATTCTATGTATCTATATGATCTTAACATATTTTTGTAAATATCCCAGGACTTTTTGGATTATGTAGCAAATATAAGCTGACAAAACAAATAAGTACAGCAAATAAGAATGCAGCTGCTCTGTATAACCTTTATGCATTGGCTACGTTTCACTTCCAGGTTCAAGCAGATTACTGTTTATCCAATTTAACTACTAAATAACATAGTAGTATTTAGTAATATATATATATATTCCTCTTTTTTACAGAAGCTGACAAAATTGTCCTATCTCTACTTAGCACAGAACGCCCTGGAGTCTGTTCCTCCTAATTTGCCAGAAAGCCTACGTATTCTGCATCTTCAGGTTTTTCAATCTTTTTTTTTTAACTGTTGCTCAAACATTACTACTACAAAGCATAATGCTTTAAAATACATCCCCTGTGTCTGAGAAAAGTGTGAATAAAATCACTCACTAACGTAGATTTGCAATGTGCTACAATTAAAAAGTGTCAAGTATGCATTTGACAACATTTAGAAAATTATTACACTGATTAAATCTAACTGAAGTTAATATGAGCACGTTGTCACACACTCCTGTACTAATTACAATACATAAACTGCATTTCAAATAGCTGAACATGCTCTAAAAATAGACATTTGTTGAATTATATTTGTTTAAACTTATTTATTGCTTAACTAAGGAAGAATATCAAAATTCCCATACCCGTGTTTACAGTGCTAATTTGGTTTCTGAATCTTCTTGGAGAGAATGTATGTCCTGTAATATTACAGAAATATTAATATCTCAACAAAAAGAGAAAAATGAAATCTCAAAGGGGATGCTTGGATTTTTCAAATGCATTGCTTTGATTTACAGTTCAACAACATAACCAGCATCACAGATGAAACTTTCTGCAAAGGAAACAATCAGACCCGTTACGTTCGTCAGCGCATGGATGAGATCAGAATGGAAGGCAACCCAGTCATCTTGGGAAAGTACCCCAATGCTTTTATTTGCTTGAAGAGTTTGCCTATAGGCCAATACTTTTAGTTGGTAACCAAACTGAAACACGTAAAAATTAGGTAAAATTACTGTTGTATCACTGTTTTAAACATGTCCTTGTATTAATAGCCTCTCACATATATATTCAGAACTTTTAATGGTAACAATGTATTTAGATCTTCCCTAATGTGGTGATATTGCACCTTCTGATTTAAAAAGTTTGAGCATTTGTCTACTTTTAGATAATAGACTCAAGCATGAAACCAGGAAAAGGTAGCGACTCCTTCTGAGTAATCAGATTACAAATTGAATTAAAATTGATTTTAAAACTCTTACTGTTATGAATCTAAGAATGCATAGTAAATCTAAAGGAATGCATTCTTTTAGGGGACAAGTATAATTTGATTTAATTCTGGAAGGACTGTAAATAGACTGTACAATACTTTGGATTTAAAGAGGAAAAAATCGTTCAGAGCACATACTCTGTGCGAAGACATATAGGAGCTCTTGCAATTCCTTAAATCTGTTTTTCTCAGGATCATGCTGTAGCTCTGGAGGGCACTCACGTGTTCCTGGGAAAAGACTTAGCTCATTTAGTAAGTTGCTGATAAGGTGGTACATAAGCATCCTACAGTTCAAACTACCTTTTTTCTTTAAAATGTGAGGGCTGCACTTAATGAAAAATCCAGGGAATATGGGGCCACAGACAGATCAAGCTTCTGATGCTTTCTCAGTCAATGTAGATACAGATTGGATAGGAAGGGCAAGCAACAGCTGAACGGGTGCTAGTTTGACACAGTTGAGTTGTTGAAAGGCCAAACAAGGCTATGGCTTCCTGCTGCTGGCAGGCACAGCTATTTATGCAAGAAAGAACCAATATAATACACAGGGAGATAGGCTGAAATTGCAACATAGATTATAGATTAAGCAGACCTTCCCAATTCAACTTCTGATGATGATGAAAGAAGATAATATCATTTAAAATATATTAGCAATCTATTCTAATCTTACTGGCAAATGTCATTCATGAAATGTGTTTTAAGAAAAAAGTGAGCCAAGCTTATTAAAAGCGTTTATCACGCTTATCAAAATGAAAGGGGAAAAAACACCAATCAATTTATATACTATAGCATAGAAGATTTTGCTTAAATGTTAGCCTGCCTGCCACATCCATTTGTGGAATAGGGCCTTTTATGTGCATTGAGGGTGAGTACAAGTTTAAAAAAGTAAAATAGATCTCTTAAATCTTGAGGATTACACAGCCTAATCTTTAATGAATTTGTGAAATTTGTCTCCAACCAACCACCCAATGTGGCATAGTATTCGCAATATGAATAAGTAACATTTTTGAAATATTTGTTGTATTTAAAGCATATTCACTTAACCAATATCACAATTTTGCTGTGATATCTGAATTGTAATCAGCTGAATTAATTCATAAAAGTCAGCTTAGTTGATTTCAACATAGCAATCAAACAATTTGTATGCATGTATCAGATGAAGTTTTTTTTTCCAGAAATACCAGCAGTAAGTATTATTTGTACTCATTCTCATTCTTTGCATATGTTTGATTAAGACAGATATATTATTTCTGATTTAATTATTCACCAATATTGAAGACTATTTTACAGCCATGAGCCTTTGCTGTACCTATACACTTTTAGCAATTTAAGATATCAGACTTCAATTATATGGTGAATTTATATGATGTGAAACCTTTACAGAGATTTCTGATTGATTTTAGTCTGCATAAGCTTCCTGTTGTCTAGAATTCTCCATGCCTAATAAATAATTATAAAGAAAAAAGGCTTACTATTCTTTTGTAGATGTCCTACTTATCAGACAGTGAAATGATAAATTGCTGTAGTTACTTCATTTGTCCCATCCCCTACCTCCCACAACACCTGAGAAAATCGGTCTGTTTGAATTCTTCCTACCATCAACAGGATTAGGCTACATTTTAATCTTCCTTCCTGCCTTCATTCAACTGAAATCACATGATTCCCCATTCCTCCTATTGTACCTTCTATGGTGATTCTACAAGATATTCTCATATTAATCACTAAATGTAATCATTAAAACATTAAACTTATCAGAAGTCTTGCTGTGTGTACTAAGAATGACATAGTACAAGAGTCATCTTGTAATTACTCAAAGTAGGACTTCTTTACCTTGAGTTGTGGCAGATACATTCAGAATGTTCTTCCTCCAGAAATTCATAAGGCACCTATTATTTAGTTGCAGTGGCAATGCAATAGCCAATAAGGTTTATCTGAGGCGAGGTTATTACTAACCAGAAACTTATCTATATAAGTAAGTTGATGAATTATTTTTACTTGTAGTGAGATATGTGAATACAGATTTGGTTGGAATCTGTTCTGCAATCCTTTTATAACACTATAAAGGCACAGTTTTTTCCATTTAAAAAAAGCCTGAGATGTACCTCTTTCTGCTATCCTGCTATGTTGGTGCCCCAGTTGTATAGCATCTTGTGACTGTTAAATTATTTTTATGAATTATTATTTTATACTTAAAATTTTATTTCTTGGTTATTTTAAATTGTTTTATATAATGCCCAGAGCTGATCTGATGATGGTAGTCCAGCTATATAATAAATAAATATACAACATAATATCTAAAATTGTGGGTTTGCCAAAATATTATTTTAAAATCTATACTGGATGAGATAAACTTTCTGGCCATTCTTTTTAACACAGTCCTCAGACTAATAGCACAGTACTCAAGCTGATGTTTTGTATAGTCATTGGGAAAGAAAAAACCCCCCACAAACTTCTACCTAGGAAATTATAAACAGTATAATTTTAAAGCATTGCAATCTTCATAAACTTATATTACTTAAATACTCTTAATTTATAATATCACAGTGATATATTAAATCAATGGATCACTACACATTCATTTAACTCTACTAATTCATGCACCAAAATTAAAGTTTCCAAAGTACTACCTTAAAATGAGCGAACGTACGTTCCCGATGTTTACACCATTCAGAGAAACAAGAGAGACTTCTGAAGAACAGGCAGAGATTCCCATTTTCTTCAATCCTAAAATGCATTAATATATATCTATTATTTTTTCTATGGATAATTTTCCATACTATTTTTCTAAGCTCTTGAATACATAAAAAGTGGCAAAAACTATTAGTCTGAAACATTTTTGCAAAGTTAAATTGCTGAACAGTGTCCTTAAGCTGTAAATGTTTTAAGATCATTTGTTGCTTTAATAAATCTTGATAAGTTAAGGCTTCGTTTGTATGTAATAATTTTATTTATATATTTAAAACATTTATATAGTTGCTCATCTTATATTCAAATTGCAATGTATATCCACTCATCATTTTGCTTTATATAATCGAACATCAAAGTAGTCTGCAGCAATATTAATAATAAATTTTACACATACCTAACAAAGACGTATTAGCACCATATGTTAGTGTTTCAAAAGCTAAATAAACAGTTCAAAAGACATATAATTTTGTCTTCCTAATTTTACCAACCACACTCTCTTCCTCCAAAGGAAACTAATTTGCTTAACAAATACTGATTTTGGTTTCTTCAAGAGATAGTTATTAAAACAAAGTATTACTTAGCATGATATTTTAATCAGGTCTGATTGCATTTACATGCCATGCTATGTATAGTTTACTAATAAACCACAATTATTAGGTTTATAAAATCAAACAAGCCATATTTTAGCTTAGGGGATGCTGTATAATTTCTAAACATGCTTTTTACCAAACACAACAAACAATATTATGTCTCCCTGATTTACTGGAAAGACAAAACAACAAATGATTGAACTTTAAAAAGATACAGAAAAACTTTATACAGTGCTTTAGCAACATGGTTATTTAATAATTACATTGCCCACTCCAGGCCTAAGGTTAAAATAGCAGGTGACAATTAATACATATTATGTTTAAACAGCAACAAAAGAGAAGTTATCTGTGTTCAGTAATTCAAAACTAGCATAATTGAATTGTTATTATTAACATGATTTGGATATTTTGTACCATTTCTTTCAAAATTACTGCAAGAACAAGTGTTCCAGAGTATTATAAGATCAGTCTAAAGTCACTGTACTAAAAATCGAACTAACCAAAAGCCAAATGGTTGAGTATTAAAGTAAAAATATGATATGAGAGGTCCATGCAAAAGAGACTATCAGCCAGCCCCAAAAGGAACGAAAAGATTCAAGCACCGCTACACCAGCAATCAGCACCCACATCAACATACAATTTAATTCCAAGGTTAACATCAGACCAACAATCAAGTAAACAATTCTCCATTCAAAAAATTGCCACAGAAGTCAAAACAAGCAGCCCAATCAAAGAATCTCTAACCCCCCAACACTGACAGGCAAGCCACTAGAATATAAACTGACAGCAAACAGCACTCCTTACTAGCACTGATGATGTTACCTAGTTTGGGTAATGAAATGTCAACAAGAAAAAAGCTCAGAGAGCACCAAAGACCACTCACATCAACCCTGAGCTACAAATATTCTCCTTTAAAGTATGATAAGAAAATTATAGATAAAAGGAGGAATAAAAAGAAATATATCGACTACAAATATATAACTCTAGAATGAAAGAGCCTGTTAGCATGTGCCTACTCTAGTAAGATTTGCTTAATCTTTAACTTCTGTAAAAGGCTGAAGGAAAGGAAAAAGAAGAGAACAGTTCAGAATGTAAGAAAGAAAAGCAAAAACTGGATGTATTGATTAGAAGACTGGCATGATCAAACTAAGCCTTCAGTTGGCTTCTCACCATGGACCATTAGGAAAAAAATCTTATCTTATCTAACACTAAATGGGATGAAAGGTCAATGATTGTCTCAAAAATACGTGCTATATTCTTAAAAAGGTTAGGTTGGTGTTTCTGATCGTCACATTTTGTATATTGAATTGAATTGAATTGATTATATTTCTATGCCGCCCTTTTCCCCGAAGGGGACTCAGGGCGGCTCACAACCCAAGTCAAGGGGGGGGGCACAAATAAGGAAAAAGAACACGAACAAAACAATACCACAATTTAAAATACACAACAACCATACCATTCGAGGGGGGACAAAAGCTCATTAGCCCCAGGCCTGTCAGAACAGCCAGGTTTTAAGGGCTTTGCGGAAGGCCTGGAGGGTGGTGAGGGTTCGAATCTCCACGGGGAGCTCGTTCCAGAGGGCCGGAGCAGCCACAGAGAAGGCCCTCCTCCAGGTGGTCGCCAGTCGGCATTGGCCAGTGGATGGAATTCGGAGGAGGCCTAATCTGTGGGATCTAATCGGTCTATTGGAGGTAATTGGCAGCAGGCGGTCTCTCAAGTACCCAGGTCCAATACCATGAAGGGCTTTATAAGTGACGACTAGCGCCTTGAAGCGTATCCGAAGACCAATAGGCAGCCAGTGCAGCTTGCGGAGGATAGGTGTAACGTGGGTGTACCGAGGTGCACCCACAATCGCTCGCGCGGCTGCATTCTGGACAAGCTGAAGTCTCCGAATGCTCTTCAAGGGCTGCCCCATGTAGAGCACATTGCAGTAGTCCAGTCTTGAGGTCACAAGGGCACGATATTTTTTGTATGTTGTCCATAGTCCTGGCTTAATAAATCTTATAAATAAAAAATAACTGCCAACCACTGCTTTTCAGTGCATGCAAGAAATTTAAATCTCTTTTTCTCACAACATAATTTCCCTATGATTACTCTCCACCTACCCACCCAAGTAGCAACATGTCAAATAATTGAAATCTTACCTTGACACAAGGTTGCTTAAATCACAGTGCATGTCACATTCTGTTATAATATTAAGGTCAGTTACTAAAGCTGACGCATTTCTGTTCATCTGGGGAAAGATAGTTTATTAGTGAAAAAGTGAAGAACAAATCAAATTTATGAATAAACCTGTCAGAGAGTCACAGCTTACTTAATACTGTATTTAAATATAAATGTTATGAGAAACTTCAAATGAGCTTGAGATTTGAATGTTCCCCAAAATAACTGCCAATTGGTAGAGTATGATCAAGTTGATTATAACATAGCAGCAAAGAGCTTCTGAGAATGCATCCAGATTTATTTATTTATAAAATTTATTGGCTGCCCATCGTACCATAGGAAAACTGTGAGCAGCTGTCTTAAACACACACACACATTGTGTGTATACAATAAAACCATAAACAATTAAAATCAACATCAAAACAAAAGGGGAGGGGCAGAACAGGATAGGAAAGGAGGGATCAGTTGTTACTCAATCAACAACCTTCACTGTGCTGTGTTTATGCACTTTCAAATATACACATTTTCAAGCTCTTGAAAGGATTTTAAAATTTGAAAACTCATGGTCCAAAAAGTAGGTGCAGGAAGGAAAACAACAAAACTTATGTGATGTTTGTAGATATCTGACCATGTTTTGTAAGGGGGGGGATCATTATTTTCTTTTTCTTAAACTTTCTTTTTATTATTAAAATCACGTTGTGAATTTATAATGCAATTTTTGGAATTCATATTGAGATATTTTGTGTACTGTATTCTCAAGTTTAAATTCCCAGAGTTTATTTTATGGGATGTATTAAACTCAAACAGGACCCTACTTCATTATTTCATCAAAATATAATAGAATGTGGCATTTGCAAAGAACTGTATTTAACATTTAGATTTTAAAGTATATTTAATCTAAATGCCTATTTAATTTATGAATCCAGCATGTTTAGTAGTCATTGCCATACTTTATATTGTCAAGTTTCTAATTACCAGACAACAACAAGAACAGGCAATTAACTCAGGATTATTGTTGCTAAAATCAATCTTATTAAGAAGGCACTGACTTCCTGTATGCATCTTCAAAGCAGTTCAAGGATTTTATTATGTATATACCTGTATTCCATTCCAAAGATTTAAAGAACTAAAGCAATTAAAATTAAAATTAAAACAAGTGGATCCTTTAGAAAAAACAAGGAAACGGAAGAAAAGGAAATACAAAACATTTCAAAATGCCAAGACTTTCATAGATGTTTATGGACTGTAGATACATGCTGGAGCCTGGGCAGTGCTTCAGATTCAAAGGAAAAAGGATGTTGTATTACAAGCATGCAAACATTTCCTATTGGCCACTCGGTAATCCAAACACATCTTTTTCTGGGATCATGCTGCCACTACGGAAGGCAAGCCTAAGAAGAAATGCCACCTACTGGCAATTTAGATTTAGTCCTTGCTTATTTATCAACTTATTTAACATGTTTCTAAGAAATCAAGCATAAGAATACATTTCTAACTGAAGAATTACTAGAACTTACTTTTGTGTATGTTTCCAAAACAAACAGAATACATTTAAGCTGTAAGTTTTGGCAAAATTGTATTTTTGTGCAGAATTTCAGGCTCTGTTTCTTCTATTAACTTTTTCCTGTCAAGATAACCGTTCTAAAAATTATACAGTTAAAATAATTAGGAAATTTATGTCCTCATCTTCCTCTTTCTTCAACTGTTTATCCTGCTGTGTTATGTATTTAACCACATGAAGATTCGGCTTACATTAATCCAATGTAAATAGTATTAATTCTCAATCAAATATAAAGTACGAAGCTTGGAATAAAGTATTATGTGGTATCCAAAAATTATGCATTAGTACAGAAATACAATATTTTAATACATATTCATCAGCATAAAATTATTAGCCTTTTCAGAAAAATAAACCAACGTATCAAAATTACACTAATAACCATGGATAGCTTCACAAGAAATGTCACAAATTCAGTTTGTTATACTAGTTATTGAAGCTTAGTAAAATGCTCTATTTTATTTTAAAAACATCTTCCATTACCTGATTTTCTTCCGTGAGTTTAAATTCCAGCTGAAATGAGACTGACTGACACTTTCCTGACACCTTATAATTTTGAATAGTTTTAGATCCATCTGTAATAAAGAATATTAAAATACATAATCATCTTCAGTCATACTTGTTCTTTATGGACCAATAACATTTAAAAGCTAACCATATTTAATATAAGATACATAGTCAGTTCATTAAATCAGCAGTCTGTCTAATATACAAATAGGCAGTGTGGTGACTTTGGGCAACAATGTGGCTGGAGAAACTTTTTTTTTTTTTTAAAAAAATTAAATTAGGGAACTTTTCAGACTGCAAACTATAACCTCCAGCAACTTTACAAAATACCTCTGGCATTTTAGACAATGAAAATGACACATAGCTCAACTTGACTACTTTCTCTGGAAACATGTCTGCTTGCTTAAAAAAATATTCAAAGTTTATTGGTAGAGAACACCAGTGACTATAGGCAGGGAGCAACCTCACAGAATTGCTTTCTGTAAATTTAACTGGCCACATCTACCATAGGTTGTTCTGTGAATTAAGTGAGGTCCTTTTAGCAAACATGGTCTCAAAAGTCCAAGTAAGTCTTCCTGAACAGAGCTTAGTTTTAAATATTCTGTTCTCTGGGAAAGGTAGTAAAACTGGTGGTGGTATCAACACTCCACAGCTACTTCTGTAATGCTGATTAACTGCATCCATTTCAATTGGACTTTTGGCTGAGAAATGGTAGGAAGCATGCTTGTATCACCTTGGCAGTTGAAATCAGATTGGTGGATGCAACCCAACCTAGTTCTTGCAGTTTTCACTCCTCCTTCCTCTGACCAGGTGTGAGAATGTACTTGGTTCCCATGAAAAAGTATTTTATTTTGCCTACAAAACTCCAACTATCTGTAATCCCACCTCCCTATCCAGTAGTGGGATTCAATTTTTTTTAACAACCAGTTCTGTGGGCATGGCGTGGTGGGCATGGCATGACTTGGTGGGCATGGCAGGGGAAGGATTCTATAAAATCTCGATTCCCTCCTCACTCCAGAGGAAGGTTACTGCAAAATCCCCATTCCCTCCCAATCAGCTAGGATTGGGGGGAGGGGGGCAGGGATAGTCAGAGGTGGTAGTTACCAGTTCTCGGAAATACTCAAAATTTCTGCTACCAGTTCTCCAGAACTGGTCAGAACCTGCTGAATACCATCTCTGTCCCTATCCCTCAGCTCCAGAATGGCAACACTGAAGCTCCAAGATGGTTTCAGTCAGGGTTGACAATGGCAAAATCAATATTTGAGATTAGGAATATGATGATGAATCAAAATAATGTATGAAGTGTGAAAAAAAGTATATAATACTGTGACAATCATTAAAATACCTACTTTTTTCCACAAGTTTACGTGAATAATGCGTAAAGAAAATGCCTGTAAATTTCATTATAAATGAGAGATCAGCTTCCAAAAAGTGGAGTTCAGTTTCCTGATCTGGAGATTTGGATTGCTTCAGTTCTTCTTCAGGCTTTTTTCTAAGTAATTTCCTAAAGTAAGAAAAACTGTTATCAGCTAGATCCGAATGAGAAACCTCTAGTACATTGGCATAGAAGCTATGTTAATGAACAAACATGAATGGGCCTAGGACTGAAGAAGAGATGTATTTTTATATTACAAGTAGATGATGCACCACGTAACTTACAGCTCTTTCAATGCCCCAACAAGTACAACAATTATTCTCTTTATATATTTTTGAGAGGTCAATTATCTTCCAATTGAGGCCAAAACTCTTGCAAAAACCAGAATATAATCAACTCATCTATCAATTTTTACTAAATAAGATTACTCAGTCCAATTTTTGGAAATATTAATGCAGGTGTACTAAATGAAGCTCTCTGTGGATTTAATTAAGGTTGAAGAATGGAATGCTCTATTTAAATTCTTACTAAAACTGTTTTAACCCATAAGAGATCTGGTCTCTCTAAATATGATTCTTCAGAAGATGTGAAGTTGAATAAAAATTATTGCACAATGGGTTTTGTCCTACCCTGATTTAGGAAACCAATTTAGGAAACCAACTTAGTAGTATCAAATCATTAGGTATTTTGGTCAACGTCTGATATCTAAACATCACAGAACTCTTATGCTATTATGCTATAATTTTTAATGTTCCAAAATCCCAAATTTAAAAAGACTCCTTATATTTCATGGATGGAACAATCTAACTGCTGGCCTACCTTTTATGCAAAAGGAATGAAGTTTTTTATGCAGATGACTTTATGCAAAATTATATTTTTATGTTGATTAATTTAATAAACCTTCTTAAAATTTCTCAGCTTAAGGAACATAATTATCTACAATATTTTGAATACCAAGATTTTAGTGTAATAATCATAGGAAAATTCTTAGTAATTGCAATCCAAATACATGGTAGCACCTACTTGGACAACAACATTCTCCCCCACCACCAAAGATCTAGATGGAGTTGACTCAATTGGCCTTTTGTTGATTCAGCAGACCTTGCTGTTTCCCAGGCATTTTGGTCAGGAGGGTAGGCTAACCATATTAGCCATATATTTTTATCATTTGAGAGGTATCATTTAACACCCTATTGCTTTAATTGTTGGGTCTTAATCTTTGTAGTCTGCCCAGTGTCACTTCAGAGATGGGTATCCATGTACATTATTTAAATAAACAAACAAAAATTACTTACATGATCTCCATTATTTCTGCCTCAGTATATGCCATTGACTTGTGTTGACAATGTTCATATTCTTCTGTTAGCATTTTAATTTCTTCTTCCAAAGATTTAATTTCATCTTCGCAGGCCTGAAGTTCATTGCTATTCATTTTTCAGAAATCTTCCTAAAGAGCAAAAACTAATATAAATACAGCATTTAGGCAACTTTTTTCTCCCCTTTTCCTAACTTAAAGATTTCAGTTTGTCTCCATCAGTCTGCCAAAAATAAAGAAGCATTATTATTATTATTATTATACAATTGTATCACAGCAGCCAGTTATTTCGCCAGATTTGGCATTGGTTACTAGTCGGGCCCCACCTAGGGGCCTAGGTCGTCGTAACGTATTTTCGTAATATGTGTGCAGATCCAAGCAGTGCGGCTTTTTGCATTTGACTGATGGTGATTTTGTCAATTTTTAACTGTTTTAAATGTAATTCCAGTGCTTTTGGAATAGCACCCAGTGTGCCAATTACCACTGGAATTACCACTGCTGGTTTGTGCCATAGTCGTTGAATTTCGATTTTTAAGTCCTGGTATTTTGCAATTTTTTCATGTTCCTTCTCGGCGACCCTGCTATCACCTGGTATTGCGATGTCTATGATTGTGACCTTATTTTTCTCAACCAATGTGATGTCTGGTGTATTATGCGCCAGTATTTTGTCTGTTTGTATGCGAAAATCCCACAAGATCTTGACCATCTGATTTTCGGTGACTTTTTCAGGCTGATGTTCCCACCAGTTTGTTGCTGTTTTAATATTATAATTTTTGCACAAATCCAATGGATCATTTGTGCTACTGAATTGTGCCGCAATTTATAATCAGTCTGCGCGATTTTTTTACAGAGTATGTGATCAACAGTTTAATCAGCTTCTTTGCAAAGTCTGCATTTGGCATCATCAGAGGATTTTTCGATTTTGGCCTTAATGGCATTTGTGTGGATAGCTTGTTCTTGCGCAGCCAGGATTAGTGACTCTGTTTCTTTCTTCAATGTACCTGTTGTTAACCATAACCAAGTTTGTTCACTGTCCATTTTATCTTTTATTTTTTCCAGAAATTGGCCATTATTATTATTATACAATTGTATCACAGCGGCCAGTTGTTTCGCCAGATTTGGCATTGGTTACTAGTCGGGCCCCACCCAGGGGCCTAGGACGTCGTAACGTATTTTCGTAATATGCGTGCAGATCCAAGCAGTGCGGCTTTTTGCATTTGACTGATGGTGATTTTGTCAATTTTTAACTGTTTTAAATGTAATTCCAGTGCTTTTGGAATAGCACCAGTGTGCCAATTACCACTGGAACTACCACTGCTGGTTTGTGCCATAGTCGTTGAATTTCGATTTTTAAGTCCTGGTATTTTGTGATTTTTTCATGTTCCTTCTCGGCGACCCTGCTATCACCTGGTATTGCGATGTCTATGATTGTGACCTTATTTTGTTGGCTGGTCCACTTGTAGCCCACTTGTCGACGGATGTCCAGGGACCCCAATATCTGCCGCGGCCCTTGTTAACCCGCGCAACGACCGATGCGGTATAAAATTTTTATTCGTTTCTTTCACCATATTGTATGGGTTGGCGGGGTTTTTTTATGGGGCCCGTTGCCAACCTGACCCCAACCCTCCTCCTTTCTCATCCGGGCTTGGGACCGGCAACGGCGGAGTTATTATTATTATTATTTGCTTTCTTGGAAGATTAATGTAGATTAATCTAGTTTAATTAAAATAAGGACTAGAGGTGACATGATAGCAGTGTTCCCATATCTCAGAGGCTGCCACAAAGAAGAGGGAGTCGAGCTATTCTTCAAAGCACCTGAGGGTAGGACAAGAAGCAATGGGTGGAAACTAATCAAGGAAATAAGCAATTTATGACTAAGGAGAAATTTCCTGACAGTTAGAATAATTAATCAGTGGAACAACTTGCCTCCATACGTTGTAAATGCTCCAACACTGAAAGCTTTTAAGAAGAGATTGGATAACCACTTGTCTGAAGTGATGTAGGCTTTTCCTGCCTAAGCAGGGGGTTGGACTAGAAGACCTCCAAGATCCCTTCCAATTCTGTTATTCTATTCTATTCTATTTTCTATTCTATGATGTGGAAAGCTATACTTGAAGTACCATTAACAATTTATAACTTGAGCTTGTTTGGAGGTTCTAGCAGGGGAGCGCAGCTATCGTATACCCTTGACCTTCTATTTGGGAAGGTCGTCCTCTTCCACTGAGCGCGCAACTTAGGGAGGAACACACATGGAGCAGTGAGGGAGGAAGGGGACACCCGCCTAGCCAGCCAGATCAGCGGAATCAACCCTGGCGATCAATGGGGTGACAGATGTCGCAGCCAGATCACCCTCACATCCAACAATTTATACCTATTCTAGGGATCACTGGGTTTTAAAATATGAATTGTAATACTTTATGCCAGAAGCAAAAGGGTGATTCATATAAAATATAATGCAGGAGAGTTTTCATTAGGGCAGTCTGTGTTTGCTGGACCACGACTTCCAACTCCACAACTGAAAAGCAGACTTTTCAAAAGCAGTCAGAGATGTGATGCCAGTAACCTAATCGCCTAAGCCTGGGGATCCTGCAGGAAGAAACAGTTGGGAGTTTGGGGGGAAAAGAGGAAAAAGAGAAAAACACTCCAAAGTCTCTGTATTATGCGAAGAAAGGCCTGAAAGCAAAACAACCCACAGCGTGATATGCTTACACACTACAGTACCTTCCCCGGACCAGACCCCGCCGATCGTCCTCGAAGACCCGCTGATCAAACTAGCCGAAAGCCACACTCTGCCTCTTGCGCCGCTTCGAATGAGCCGCCAAAGCAAGCCGTCTCGGGCGCTACTATTCTGCAGAATACAGAGGGGGGGAGAGGAGACGGAGAAAGACAAGAGAGGCTTCGATACTGAACCGGTGGTAGTTTTTCTCTTTTTATGGGTGACGTTACATTAAGTTTTACGCTACTCGGCCACAAAGCATTTCTGCAGCGCAGCATAATGGGCCTAGAAACTCTTTTCTCTTCATATCTCCCATTTAACTCTATCCGATAGTTCGATCCAACTGTGCCGGGAGGGGGAGGAGAAGGGGGGAGGATCCGACTAAGAAAATGAGAACATAGAGCTTCAAAATATTGAAGAGTGACTTAACATCTGAACTTCCGCTAAAAAATATACTCACAGATCCAGGCATTTGTACAAATTGGAGACTCGGATTGGGTGGAGAAGCGTATTGCGCTTATCTGAACTTATCACCGCCGTCCATTAACACTTCAGAGTTTCTCCGTCTTGCGTCTTTTTCAAGAGAAACCCAAATCTAATAGAATAGCCGCTTTCGATACGCTAAGCTAATGTGGACTTCAACTCCCAGAATTCCCAAGGTAGCATGGCGGAAGTGGCGAGGGGAAAAAAAGGGGGACGACGAGCAACAGTTGTGGCCACGCTGGGCGCCGTGTTGGGTGGCAAAAGGGCACGTCTCGAAGTGCGGGATCGCGGTGCCTGGATTTCCCCCCGCGACTAAGTCCGATGCGTTTAGTGGTGAGTTACAGTGAGGGTTGGTGGCCAGTTTCCGTCTTGGTGTTCGGACATCGCTCCCCAATGCAAAGCAAGGTTAGCAGATCTGAAATGCATAAATCCCGGCGACCGCTAGATGGCGGCAGCGAGAGGGGGCCCTATTTCTCTTCTGTGCTTCCACTTCAAAGCCGTGCGGATCTTTACAGTTCGGATGTGGTAGTCCAAGGCAGATAGATCACTCTCAGAGTTTTAAATTTAAAAGGTGAGGCTTTTAAATAGCCCGAGCGGGGTCGTTCCAGCTTATAAAGGCAGCATCAGCAGGCTTCTGTCTGGTTGAGGTTGCGGCTGTGGACATTCTGACGATTTTAAAACTAGAAGGGCTCAGTTTTGAAAAGATAAGCTTCACAGCAGGGTTGATGACTTCTGAAGGAGAATATTTGTAGCTCAGGGTTGAAGTTTTTCCCCCAAATGTTCCCCCCCCCAATGCCATCACTCTGTTTAACAACTAATTCCCACAACACTGTCAAATAATTTACTAAGACTGTATTACTATTATTCTTCTCTTCCTTACTAGTATCTATCTCTTCCAACTTATTACTATAATCCTATGGCTTGTATCTTTTTAATTTATATTGTTTTTATTTATTTCCTAATACGATTTGATAGCTTATTAGTAACTTTGATTATCACTAAGTGTTGTGCCTTTTTATTCTTGAATAATGTATTTTATTTTTTCTTTATGTACGCTGAGAGCATATACACCAAAGACAAATTCCTTGGGTGTCCAATCACACTTGGCCAATAAAGAATTCTATATCTATTCTATTCTATTCTAAATGAGCAGTCTTTGGTGCTCTCTCAGCTTGCTTGTTTTCTTGCAGATGTTTTATTAACTAACTAGGTAACATCACCAGTGCTGATGATGTTATCTACTTTGGGTAATGAAACCTGGGCAACAAAATAAACAAGCTCAAAGAGCACCAAGGACCCCCTCACCCATGACTTTTGCAAAAAATTTAAACTGTTGAAGATTTGAATAGGTTGAGCTAATTACTCTGTTTAGAATTCTGCTTCAATACTAGGATGCTTTTTATTTTTTTTATTTATAAATCCAAATGCTGTCCATCTTGTGTAAAGGCAACTCTAGGTGCCTTACAACCAAATAAAAGCAACACGATAAAACATTAAAATAATATTTGTATTAAAATTTATATTAAAAAGAGTCAATTTATATATACTGTTTATGTGAATGATCATCAGAAACTTTTTTTTACTGTCCCAGCCTACCTCTTCTTAGCTTGAATTATGGCTGTCTCCTCTTTGCTATTTTCTTTCCGTTATTTTAACTTAAGTTCCAAAACCTATAGTTCATTCATAACAGTAAATGAAATCTCTTAAAGCAACATTGAACATTAAATAGATTTTTTTCTCTTCGTGGTCACACATAGGAGCAATGGACAAGTTGGCATTTTGTTTGTAATTCTTTCTGTTTATATATATATTACTGAATTGTGGTTAATGTATGGTTAATGTAGTGCAGAAGTGATATAACAGGGTTACATCATCAATAAGTTGAGACACAACTTATTGATGACACAGAGTATCATACTAATTCTTAACAGATAGTCAAGGGTTAGAAAATTATCATAAAACAAATATTAAACTGAAGACCTTACAAAACTTTATGACCTGGATTGCCCTGAAGATATTTTGTACCACAGTAATTCTTAATATTGTTCACAATATCTTGTTGTTGTTATGATCTTTTCATTTTACAGAGAAGTTGTAGCTGAAAGGACAGTACCTTGGACATTTGTTGAATTTTTGACTATGGAACAAATCTCATTCGCAAGACGACTATACATTGGAGGACTTGGTCATACAGTTTCTGAAGATGAACTATATGAAAGATTTAGCAAGTTTGGAAATGTTACAGAAACTGAAATCATTAGCCGGAAGGATGAGCATGGTAATACTTTAAAATTGCTTAAAAATAATTTCATCCACTTTGTAATGGCAGCCCTAGGCAGTCAGATATAAGCTCTATCGATCAGATATAGTGCTAAGAAAATATATACTCAATTCTGCTGTTACTTATTTCTGTTTTACTTTTGGCAATGATCACATATTTATTTTAAACAATTTGAAAATCAGTTTTTTTTTCTTTTTTGAATAATCAGATCGTTATTTTTAAACAGGGAATCCTACCAAGACATTTGCATACCTTAACATCCTCCTTTCAGAAAAAGAGCTTAAAAAATGTAAGTATACAAACTGTGAATGCTGTTTTTGGTTCTTGTGAATGAAAGAACCAAAACTTGTTAATCATATTAAAATCTCTGGACATGAAAAGTCTGATGAAGTTCACAACCTTTTTTTTTTAGTTGTATTGTGGAACTCTTAATCAATAGGTTATTTATCTTTAGTTTTAGTGCAAGTTGCCATAAACATTTCTGTATTTATGTGCATCCTATTGATAAGGGCAAGAGAGTACCATATACATATCTTTCAAATAACCCTTTAACACAAAGGTCCCCAACCTCTGAGCGGTGACCTGTTAACAACATGCCATGCAGATGGTGGGCCAGCACGCATGCACGGATGTATGTGCAGATTGACTTGAACAAACCGTGGGACAATGTGCCTGCAGATGTGCACGCAGTTCAACTTGCACAAGTCAAACTGCATGTGCATATATGTGCACACCAGCCCGCCACCTGCACAGCCAGATTCCCCTCCCCTCTCCCTTCCACTGGGCCACTAAGCCACAAAAGTTGGGGACCGTTGCTCTAACACACTGTTTGCTGCAACATCTCCAATATTTAACTGAATATCTCCTATCTCCTTATGTGGTCATGCTCCACCCTACTCCTTTATGGATATCAGCTTTCCAAGCATGCTTAAGCAATTGTCCTTCAAAATCTGAAATATTTTCTTCTTATCATGCTAGGCATTCTCTTTTCCCATTCTCCAAATGAGAAAATTTCCCATGAGATTGAATCCAGCACTATATTTCCCAAATGACTGCTCCTTGTTCTTCTCTTTGAGTCAACCCAGAATTTGTGGCTTATAATGTTTTAACAATGAGCAGAATAATCACTTGATCTTTTTTGTCTTTAAAGGTATATCGATTTTAAATAAGACAAAATGGAAAGGTGGGACACTGCAAATCGAATTAGCAAAAGAGAGCTTCTTACACAGGTAGTACTTAACATATTGTATACAGCTTCTGGTGGAAACCATTGAGTTTTGCATACATGTTAGCAAATAAAGATTTTTTCACAGAAAGATATAATTTCATCTTTATAAGTAGTTCAGGCAGAATCCAATTGTATGTTTCCATTAGTGGCAGGAAACAGGATGGAAGCACTTAGTCCCAGTAATCCTACATTTATCTCACATTCTAGTATTGAGTCTCCCTCAATTCTTTGAAACAGATTTGGAGGGATCATGGAGAACTGAAGAATGGAAGAGGAGACTTGTCTGGTTAAAGTGCTCAGTGCAGTGTTAGATTTTACAATGGGTTTTAAGAAAACATTACAACAAAATAGCGAATGCAGTATGAGCAACATATTTAATGGAGATCTTTAATGCAAGAGCTACTTCTCACACTGGCAGTGAAACCATGATAGCAAATCTGACTGCTGCAAAAACAAAGGACTGATTCAAAGTTGAGCCTGTTATACAGAGTGAGAAAGAGAAGGAGATGATCAATTTGGATATTATTGCTATCTGTAGAACCTGTTTGGGAAACACGGCAGTTGCTGAAATTCTCTGATTTTAACTTATATATCAGAAATTCTGGGGTTACTTATGAACTTGCCTAAATAGAACCACTAGACTGGGTGAAACCTGGCATTTGGTGTGTTCATTCATTTGTGTGGAAGGAAGGAATTTGAATGAAATGAAGCTTGTAAGATTACAATAGAGAGAAGAGTCGCAAAATACAGTGGAAATTATATAATATGAATAGAGAATTGAGAAAATCTTTCTCCGTTCTAATTGTGGAATTGAACTTGCACTTTGATCCCAAAGAAATGTATTTTATTTTTAGCAACCTCATTTAGGGGATGCAGGATGGGAGTGAGCTTTGTTGTGAATTGACACAGCTCTTATTCTTATAATTATGGAAGATAGAACCTTTTGATAATTTTCACACATCGCACAAATATCAGCCAGTAGGTCTCGAGCTACCTCCTATCCACTCCTAAGACATGTTGCAAAGTAGAAGGGGTTACTATGGAAATATGAAAGAATTTTTCACTTATTTTTTTTGCTTTCTCACTCTGTTTAATTAGTACTAAACTACAATCATGTTCTGTGATGCAGACTAGCACGGGAGCGGCAAGAAGCGGTTGCAACGAAGGAAAAAACAGATTATAATGGTATGACAGATATTCAAAAATCTCTGAAGAAGTCTGGAGTTGTAGACTTCCATGTGAAGGCAGTGCCAGGAACAGAAATACCAAATCATAAGGTATGGTAAATGTAAAGGAAAGAAATGTAGTATATTGTTCCTCCACACTAATGGGCTAAATTCAAAATTGTATTGCTTAGCTAAAAAAAATTATTTAAAATTGCTACATTGCTTAAATACTTTCTTTTCATAAAGTTGTTTTGCAAATGTTATTGCAAACTTTGAAAGTTGTTTGCAAACAGTTTTGTAAAAGTTTATTGCAAACATTCCCCAAAATAATACTTATTTTATTTCTTTTAATAGGACTGGGTGGTTAGTAAATTTGGCAGAGTTTTACCTATTCTTCATCTGAAAGATCAACACAAAAGCAAAATATCCTTTTCTGCAAGATTTTACTACCCCAATTCCTAATATTCTCTAAATAATAGTATTTCAGGAGCATATTTCTTGCTGCCCATGTAAGAAAAAAACGCCAGACAAATATAATCAGTTGAAATATCTGTTGAGTGGCAATAGAAATGTATGAAAAGACATTAATAGTTCTGTCAAACTATAAAGTAATATTTCTTGAAGAAAATAAGAGGTCATATCAAAGCATGCCATCAGCTGCAATGATTCAAGAACACGTCCTGTAGATAGAAGCAGTACTCAGAAATTCTGGCATTTCCTTCTCCTTTCCACCCCATGTCATAAGTTCCTTAGTCCTCTCTTTTCTGGATTGCTCACTCCTTTTCTATTTTTGAAACATCAGATTTGATATCCTATTGTTTTTCACTGACTGAAGAGTAATTCTCACATTTTCATGCTGAGCATTTTTCAACTTTTAAAAAAGTTATTTATGACAGACTAAGATGGGTTATCTTTGTGCTCTATTAACATTTGTAATGATCTGCATTCAAAAAATTGAGCCACAGTTAAGTGAATCACTGCAGTTGTTAAGTTAGTAGTATGGTTGAGTGGATCTGGTTCCCCGTTGATTTTGCTTGTCCCAAGGTCACAAAAGAAGATCACATGATTCTAGGACACTGCAATCATCATAAATATGAGCCAGTTGCCAAGCATTTTGAAAGTTGATCATGTGACATGGGGATGCTGCAACAGTGGTAAGTGTAAGACATGTCAAATTATTTTTTTCAGTGCCGTTGTAACTTTAAATGGTCACTAAATAAACTTGTAAGTGGAGCACTACCTCTATAGGATTTCATTTAAAAAAATGCTCTGCCTTTTATTTTTTTTAAACCTCTCTAGAACAGTGTTTCTCAACCTTGGCAACTTGAAGATGTCCGGACTTCAACTCCCAGAATTCCCCAGCCAGCATTCGCTGGCTGGGGGTTTCTGGGAGTTGAAGTCCGAACATCTTCAAGTGGCCAAGGTTGAGAAACACTGTTCTAGAATGTCTGAACTTTTACTTGTACAATGGTATTTATGTTCCTTAATGCAAAAACTAACATAATAAAATATGACCCTTCCAAATATTGCCAGAACCTTAAAAAACTAGATCAAGAACCTATAGATGCAGTTCCCATTTCGCAGCTCACTTGGCATTTGCAAGAAGCTGACAGTATTATGAGCAAGAAACGGCAAGGACAATTCCCTGAAGCTAAGAAGCCACCCAAAAAGAAAATGAAAATACAAATCAGTGACAGCCTAAGCGAAGTCGAATCAAACCCAGCAAATGTCGTCCCTGCAAAACTAATTCAGAACCGCACCTCTAACTCCAAGAAGCAACCTAATCAGCACCCTTCAGGTCCAAAGCTTAAAGCTGGAACCATAGGTTCTAAGCATATAAAAAACCTGCGTTATGATGATATAGATTCAGAAGAAGAAATCAGAGCAATTGAAGCAAGCGAGAGAAAAAAGCACAAAGGTAATTCTAATATTGTGCCTGAGGATAATATGGAGGTTGTCGGTGATGACTTTAAGCTGAAATACAGTACTCATTGGTCTCTACAGAAAGCAAACACACACAGAGCCCAAGCGTGCAATGGATTAATAAGGCCTGCAGAAAATGAATCTGAGTATGATTCAGCTGACACTGATGAAATTATAGCTGTGACTAAAGTATCTGATGAAAAAGAGAGAAATGAATCTCTAGAGAGCTTGAAAGAAACAAAAGAGCAGGATGATGGCCAGCCCCCAAAAACCATCCGGGTTGCAAGGCCTCCATCCTCTGGTTCAAAAGGGTCTAAAGCGGGAGGAGAAAAAAGAGCAGAATCCAAAAAACGATCAGATGAGCAAACTACTCTCGACAGGGGCAGATCTGAGAGTGAGGAAAACTCAGGTCCGTGTTCAGACACAAGTGAGTCTGAAGGGGATGACGATTATGAATCCATGATGCAAAGTGGCTTCCGATTAGATCTTACCTTAGAAGATTTAGAGAATTTAGCTGGTGAAAGTAGTGAAGATTCGGAGAAAGATAATGAAATAATTCAAAGGACCATTCAACCCCAAGGCCGTCACTGTTTAGGTAGTAAAACTGGTATTGCCCCAGAGACCCCCACAATTCCCACCACTTCCAAAAAATGTATTTGCCCTGAAGAAATACTTGCTGACCTTTTAAAAGAAGAGAGATGTGACAAAGATGATTTGAAACGAAAAGAGGGAAAAGTGAATTTTCAACCTTTCAAGGGACTGGGGTCACTGATTGGAGTACTGCCTGAGAGCGAGTTGAATGTAAATGTGAATGGAAAGAAACACACTTCTTCTGAACTCGAAGTGGAGTCTCTGAAAAGTGTTACAGAAGTAAAATATTCAAGTTCTGCCAGTAAGAAACTTAACTCTAAACCATTACCCTTGAAAGACTTGGATTTGGGCATTGCCAAAGGAGGTCTTTCTGGAAACTCAAGTGATCATTCTGACCACCACAAGGCAGAGAAAATAAGCCACAATGTAAGTATTATGTCTGAAAGTGAACCCGCCAAACGTGGGAAGTCTGTTTCCAAGGGACCAACAACTTCCAGTCTTACACAGAATAAAGATTTAAATGGCTCTCCAAAAAATGAAGGCAGCTACTCAGCTTCTCCCAGAAAAACAAAGAAATCAGACAACATGGGAATTCAACTGCAGGACAATGAGAGAAGATTGGCAGCAATACAAGAGAGGCAGAAAGAACGGGAGCTCCAGAAAATAATTATTCAAGGAGCTCTGACCAACCAGGTAATTTTTGTTTCATTTGCCTATTTATTTCATTTGGCTTATTTATTTCATTTGACTAATGCTGGGAGGAATTGTGCAGTACTTACATAATTTAGAACTTAAACATATAGCAATATTTTTAATTATTTATTAATTATATTTACGTGGAATAATTCTTGTAGTTCATCATAACCTGAATTTTAACAGTAAACAAGCAGTAAGTAAAATATATAAATATTACTTCAATAATGTTCCATTCGTAATGTACTGAAACTTAAGCACATTTGTTAGAAAGTAAATGAGATTGCAGCATTTGGAGAGCACCAAAGCGAAGATAAATTGCACTTAACTATTTCCATCTATCGATCAGCACAGATAGGAAAAGTTTCATTTGCGGTACCTTTATTCTTAGCAAATCATTCAGTTGCAAGACATTTCTCATCTCTCTGGAAGTGAGAGTTGATGCAAAATTGAATAGGAAAGAGAGTGACTTATATGAAAGAAATTGAGATTGCTTAGTTGAGATATAGAAAGAAAGAACGAATGAAGATTGAATCATAAATGTATGAAGGAAGAGTGATAGGATGGTGAAGATTGGTGAAATTTGTGGTTGTATGGAATTAATGAGCTCTTTGGAAAGAAAGAAAGTTAAAGAAAAAAAATTACATATATAAAACTGATTTTGATAGAAACTAAGATAGGCATGGAGAGGTGAATAATTTTGATATAAAGTAGATTTAACTGTATGTTCTTTTCTTATCCTGTACCTTTAAATTTTTGTCCTACTATTTCTTATTCTGCTTCTACACTTATAACATTGCTTCCCCAAGGGAATAGAATGATGAAAATGTATGTATGAATCTAATGAATTTGAGTCTGATCCACACAAAATGATACTATTATTCTCAATTTTATAAGATGCCACAAGACCCTTTAATTATTGCATCTGTTTCTTTTCCCTCCTTGATTTTATATCATCTATGTTCCTAATAATTCTTAGTTAACTGTTACTGTAATTTTAGCAAATTCAGTCAACAAATAAACAGAAGCACATCGTGTTTGATTCAGATAATGAAAATGAAGTACAAGAGCATGCTGAAGAAGAATCTTCAGGAAAGATCCCAGTAAAGGTGAGCAAACTAGAAGGGAATTTATTCTATCCTTAGAGATTATCTTTACGTCTCCACAAAGATTTTCTGTAGCTAGTGGTTGAAGAAAAAAATTCACATATCCACTAATTTTAAATTATAATTGCCTCTAAAGATATAGTCAGAACACTTAAAAAGAAAGGGGAGGAAGAAAATAAATAAGTTTAACAATTGTATAGAAGAGCGAGGCTGAGTTAAGACACAAATAAGTATAAAATAACTTAATTAAGATACTTAACAAAATGTAGCACTGCTACGCTGCTCTGCTACACTGTTGTTAAAATAGTAACACTGTTTAACAACAGGCCTGTTCTCCCAAGTTGGGGTGAAGAAATTCTGCAAGATTCCATTAAATTGGAAATCATTTGAGTTTTTCTTTTAAAACGGAACAGACAAAATTCTGTTAGTTTCAGCAAACAGTTTAGGTAACAAGCAGGTACCATCTATCTCAACCATTACCATCCTATTTATGGTGGAAGAGAATGGCTTGGACCATGGTTAAGGGAGGAAGAAAAGAGATTTTGGGAGGGGTGGGGAGAATAGTTTCTTCACGTCTTATCTTGCTATAGCTGGTGGTGTACTTGCTGAAAACATTTGGGGTTACCCCGAGAATGAGTTTGTTGAAATGAAATGTGTGTTCATTTCTGTGCCCAAGGAATTCACCCCCAAAATTTCTGGGAAGCTGTTTGAGAGCAGTGACGAAGAATCAGACACTGTAGCTGACGAAAATGATCGGTTCAAAATCAAACCTCAGTTTGAGGGAAAAGCTGGAGAGAAGGTTGGTATACTTATTTTAGTGTATTATTTTCATCGCTTCTTATAATTCTGGAATAATTTATCTTCATGTAGAAGACTTACACAGCCATATATTTTGGTGTTTAAGCCAGGCAGGCTCTCAAAGTGTTCCTAATATTGTGTACAGTTTCCAGCAGTTTTATCCAGCATGTAAACACCTGGGAAGTCACATGCTTCTGTCTCTAAGGTTCGGATATAAATCATGTTCATTTCATCAGTTTTTGTCTTGCATCATGTAAGCATTTTTCTATAAGCCAGTCTTTCTCTACAATGAACAATTTTGTGTCCCCTGGTTTCTCTTTATTTCTTCCAAAAAAATGTATCACCAGGTAAAGAATATCCCAAAATTGCTTTTCAAAAGGCAACTGGACTTTCTTGGTTTTTTTTTTCTTCTTCTTGAAAATGTTTGGCTTCTCGCCCAAGAAGTGTCTTCAGTTCATTTCCTCAGTTACAGAACTAAAGAAACTTCTTGGATGATAAACATTTTCAAGGAAAAAAACCAAGAAAGTTCAGCTTTTGGAAAAGCAACTTTGGGACAACCATGTCCTGGATGATTGAGAATATCCATAGATAAGAAATAAAGGAGAAACATGAAAAGGGGCAAACCTGAAAGAGGTACACAAGGATTAAAAAATGTTTATGCTTATGACTTTGGTTTACCAAGGAAAATTCAAGAGCAAAGCCAAGAAAAACACGTTACAAAAATAGCTATTCTAGAAAAAAAAATCTGTTCTGAAAAAAATAATTGCAATGAAGAATGTAATCCCTCTGTTACTCTTTCTTGTTGCAGCTTATGCATTTACAGTCACATTTTGGCACAGATGAAAGATTTCGTATGGATACTCGTTTCCTTGAAAGTGATAGTGACCAGGAAGGTAAGATATACAGCATTCTGTTAATAGCTAGTAGAATGCTTGCAAGACTTTGTTACAATAAACTTCTTTTTATAATTCCTTTGAATATTTATTTTGCAGTAATTCCGCTGCATGGATCAAAAGGTCCCTCAAAAACATTTTACACTAACTTAAGGTATACAGTGGAAAGAGGAGTAACATATGTTTCCCTTGAAAAAACACTAAGTATATTAGCATATTTACATCTACATTTTTTATACTTTGTACTTAACAGAGTCAAACTCAAAATATAAAAAGATATTTCACAGAATCTCTTCGAAACTTCTTCCACTGTAAACTGGTAATGATGAAAAATGTTTGAACATAGATATGTGTTTTAATTATGAATTATTTTAGAAGATGACCTGAGACCTTCTAGTTGTTTTGGGGCTATACCTCCTGTAATACATTACTGTTCTGACCCCTACCTTGTTCGTTCAGAAACGACAGCCAGGCAGAACTTCAAAGGAAATACTTTTATCAGTCCCGGCTCGGGCTAGCTGCGAGCCCAAAATAAACACAGATAAATTCTCTGGCAAAACGTTAAACAGCAAATGCAAAAACAAACTCTTACAGCAAATCACTTCTCCAAGTTGGTTTCTCTGAATCATAAACACGAACAGGGAACCTTGACTAAAACAGGAACGGAATGAACGAACGAACGTTGACTTCTGCAACTAGGGCGTGGCACCATCAGTCTTTTATCCGCAGGAGGAGATCCTTAATGAGCCACAGCTGCTTGTTATCTTCTCAGAGTCTGATAGCAGCTCCAAAGGCTCCTACCGAGCCACAACACATTACTATTGGCATAGAGATATTACTATCTCTCTGGAAAGCCAATAGTTAAGGTCCGGGCCTAGAAACCAGGATATAGTGAATTCTAGTCCTGCCTTATTCATGAAAGCCAGCTATGTGACTTTGAGCCAATTACTCTCTCTCAGCCCAACCTACTTTACAGGGTCATTATTGTGGGGAAAATAGGAGGAAGGAAAAGTATTAGGTATGTTTACCACCTTGAATTGTCCTATATATATATATAATAAGTGTGATAAAAATCTAATAACCTTAGTAATAATGATATGTAGACAGTGGATAGTGATTATTGAGGACCTATCCTTTGATCTGAAAAATAGAAATAGGCATCTTAAATTAAACCTAACCAAAGTATGAAGAAAATATATACAGAGGGGGGAAATTCATCTGAATGTAACAAAATTTGATTTCTTCATTGTACAAAATAGTTGCAGTGAGAATCAGATTTACATGCATTCATTCTCTTAAGCATAGATAATGGGGAAGTTGTAGCTAATCTTAAAGAAAATACTTTTGGACAATAAAATATAGTTTAATTAACATAGACATTTTTGGAGCTATTTCTGTCTGAATCTTATTTTCATCCAGATTCATAATGATGTACGTTGTCCTAACACAGCTAGTGTGTTTAAGCCTGGGCAGTGACTGAATCTATTAATTTGGTCTTATAAGCAAGCCTCAAGTTACACAAATTTGGTTACAAATCAGTGTCAGTCGATCCTGCATCTTAATAAGTAATCCTTCAAGTTTAGTTTGGTTCAAGGTGATCAAATTCTAATTGTTGTTTTGGTCCTAGATCAATATAAATAACAGTGATACTATTTATAATTATTTCAGGAAATAACATTGAAACAAGTGAGATGTTTAAAAAAATACCTAAAATTACCAACCCAATACTATAATATTAAAGCACTAAAATCTTTTAACATACAGCTACATTTTTTTCTTTAATCCAAGTACTCATGTGTTCTGTCCTGCACAACCTTTGAGCTAATATTGAGTCATGTGTTAAAATAATATACAATTTGATGTAATGGCTGAGTGCAATTGATATCAGTTCTGTGAATTCAGTAACTAAGTCTGTTCCATTTTTTTCCTGTCAGAGGAATCAAAGAAATTGGTAACAGAGGAAGAAGAGGAACTTTCTTTAGAAAAGAAGAAGAATCTTGAGATCTTGAAAAATATTCTACATATTGATATAGACCCTCCCAAACGTAGGAAGCTAGCTGCAGAAGGCCAAAAATTCAGGTATGAAAAATACTTTAGTAGAATAACTAAAGCCAGATAAGTTATTATTTTCATAGTACTCCCCTAAGTTAAACACTAATTAATATAGCATTGCAGGCAAGCTTTGAGAACTACTGAAACTATGGACCTAAGATGAAATATAAAGCATTTAACCCTGATTTGAAGTTATTTATTATTTTAATACTGTAAGATTTTAAAGTTTCAAAGTTTAGGTCAAGTTCAAAGTTTAATGAATTTATATGCCGCCCAATCCCGGAGGAGTCCGGGCGGCTTACATAAAAAACAACTCTAAAAGAATACTAAAAAAAATTAAAATAGAGAGACAAAGCAAGTTAAAAAGATACATCATGCACTCAGCCTTAGTGGGGCTGGACCTCATTCAAGAGGTCAACAGCCCCAGGCCTGCCGGAATAGCCAGGTCTTAGTAGACTTTCGGAAGGCCGAGAGAGTGGGGAGGGTCCGGATCTCAGGGGGTAGATCGTTCCATAGGGCCAGGGCAGCTACAGAAAAGGCCCTCCCCCGGGGAGTCGCCAGACGACATTGTCTAGTCGACGGCACCCGGAGAAGGCCCATCCTGTGAGATCTTATCGGACGCTGGGAGGTATGTGGCAGAAGATGGTCTCGTAGATATCCGGGTCCTAAGCCATGTAGGGCTTTAAAGGTGATAACCAGCACCTTGAAGCACGTTTGGAGACCGATAGGGAGCCAGTGCAGCTCGCGGAGGATGGGTGTAACATGGGTGTATCTCGGTACACCCAGTATCGCTCGCGTGGCTGCATTCTGCATTTATACTGTTAAACCATACCAAGTCCTTTCTGAAATAGGGAAGCATAGAAACATTGCCATAAATAATGAAATAATTGAAAATCCTTTCTCATAATATAACCAAATGTGAAAGCTAATTATTTCTTGACGCTCAGTGGTGGGTTTCAAAATTTTTTAGAACCTCTTCTGTAGGTGTGGCCTGCTTTGTGGGAGTGGCTTGCTGATCATGTGACTCAGTGGCATGGCCAACTTGTAAAATGTGGTGAAACTCACTTAACAACGCTCTTGCTTAGCAACCAGAATGTTGGCTCAGGAACTCTGGCACTGAAGTGTGCAAGTCTTAAAGCTGTCAAGCTACAAGATCCTTGCATCCCTAACCTTTAAAGAAAAACCCCCAGGGGTGTTCAAACTTGACAGCTTTAAGACTTGTGGACTTCAACTCCCAGAATTCCTCCTCTCACTCTTCATCTTGATGATGTGCGGATGGGTGGGGGGAGGGAGCTGGAACCAGTTCTAAACGGCACTGTAGATTTATGGAACTCTTCTATAGAAAAGGTTAGAACTGGCAGGAACCCACCCCTGTTGACACTTATAAAAGAATACATGTATAGCTGATTGTGAAAAAGATAGAATAACATTGTTAATTAATACTACAATCTTAAACCCATTTTTTTCCATTCAACTCAATAGGATTACTTTTAAGTAGAAATGTAGACTTATGTAAGTTTTTTTCAAAATTATTTGACATTTTGTTGATTTATATATAGTTTGTTCCTCGACATGCTTAGAAATGTTGTCATAGAATGAAAAATTTTATGCCATGGAATTTTTAATGGTATCTAAATTTACTTAAGGATGCTTAATTCTTTTTATTGTTATAAATATAAATATTATTTATTTACAGAGATATGAATACCTTACGCTATGACCCCACAAGGCAAGATCATGCAGTGTTTGAAAAAAAGCCAGTTAATGCTGAAAAAGAAAGGTAACAATTCCATCAGTAGCTGATTATGAGAATTAAGCTGCCTTTTCATTGACCAGTTTACTACTTCAACTCTGTAACTGTTTAGAGTCAAATATTTATTTTATTCAGCAAATGAATAAAATATTTCAGTTTTTAATTAAGAATTGGAATGAAAGAATGAGAAGAAAATCTTTACTTTGGAGGCATTTCAGAAGAAAGTTGCAATTTTAAAATGTTTCTTAATTGTCAGGACTTCGAAAAGTAATGGATTCCTTTTTTAAAAGACACATTGGTCATCCATCCTATGAAATTAAATGTTATACTTTTTTTGAATTGGATTATAAACCAATTCAAGTATTTTACTATGTGAAAAAATAACCCAAGTTAGGTTATTGTGTTTACTGGGATTTATATATTGAATACATTAACAAAAATGGATTGTGGAAGTATCTGCATTTGTATTTCTTTGGTTCATCTGGTATAATACAAATTACTTGTGTAAAATTATATATTTGATCAGTCAAATATTAGCAATTAACACATCCTTATTTACATCAAATAGTAAAGCTAAAAAGAAGAAGAAAAAAGAAGAAGCTCAGAAACTGCCTGAGGTGTCTAAAGATACATTTTACAATATCGCAGTGGACTTAAAAGAAGCACTCGCATCTACAAAACAGGATGAAAAAACAGAAATAATACCATGGGACCAAAATGATGCTGCTGAAGAAGCCCCTTCAACTGATATGCCAAAATTCAATGCTGAAGAGCAAGAAGGAAACAGGGGTTTTACCTTTTCCTTTTTTGGTGATGAAGTGGCAAGATCACCTATTAAAGAAGGTATCTTTATACATTCTAAACCGTAATCTCAATATTTCAAACACATGTTTTTGCATTAGCACCCTTTGAGATCTGATCACTGTGTCGCAATTTGTGTGGGTATTTTCTTTAAAGAACAGAATGGTTTTATTTTGATGAGAGATGTATAGAAACATGTTATACCAGTTCTGTACTACCTGCACTGGTTGCTAGGCTTAATGAATGGAAATGATCCATAATATTACACATTTGCTAATGTTTCATAATATTTGCTCATATCTAAACATTGCTTCTATATTTTATTTCTACAGAACTTTAATATTACCCAGAAATATTATAAACATACCAGGACCATCAGAAATATATGTTCAACAGCTTTTCTATGGTTTTTACAGTGGTATCAGATTGAAGCCATTGGTGCCTATTTATTACCTTTCATATTACTGTGACCTGGTTGTGAATAGGACACGGCCCGGTAGTGTGTCATAGGTCACAACCAACTCTCTTAATTCCATTTAGACCTGTCAATTGTCAATTGATTCAGCTAAACGTCTTAGTTATTGTGGTTTATTATGGTTTATGATTGCATTTTCTAGGCAACTAGAAAATAGATTATTTATTTATTCATTAAATTTATTTGCCACCTATCTCATTGTGTGGATATTGCGTGACTTACAACAATAAAACAGAAAAAAAGATAAATGCAAAAATATTAAATATTTTTGGAATTCAATATTAAAGGAATAAAACAATAAAAATATACATATTGATATAAATATGTTGACTATTCATAACCAACAATATGCCAATCCAGCTTTTGCACACTTAGAGACCAATATCTAAGAAATGAATTAATATGTATAATCTGGACACTAATTATTTTGGTTTGCAATGCTGTCCTGCTTTACAAAACGCATTTTCAGTATTAGAATTCTTCCTACATACCGTTTCTATTGTAAGATGATGTGGTTGTAAAGCAAGTCATCAAGGGACAGGACCTGATTTTACAATCATGTTTTACTGTGCTTGTTAAGTGAATCACTGTGGTTGTTAGACTAATCACATGGTTAAGTGAATCCAGAATCCCCAATTGATGTTTTTTTAATATTGGAAATCAGCTTTGAAGTTTGCAAATCATGATCACATGACCCCAGGACTCTGCAACTGGTTGTAAATGCAAACTGGTTGCCAAATGGACAGATTGCGGTCATGTGAAGGGATAGTGCAACCATCATAAATGTGAAGCTAGGTTGTACATCACATTTTATAAATTTGAACGGTTGTTAAGCAAATTGTTTTAAGCTGAGGGCTATCTGTAAATTTTTTTTTATATTGAAATGGATGGGTCTTGCTTTCCTTTTTTACAGATCCGTACATAATTGAAATATTAAAACCATCAAGAGTTTCCTGGCAAGAAGATCCCCGTTTTCAAGATAGTAGTTCAGAAGATGAAGAATCAGAAGCAACTGAAGTACAAGATGTCAAAGAAAGGTAAATTATACTTCTGCAGTATTCATTGAACTTTAGATTATAACTCAAATTTTAACATGGTGAAGCAGGTTATGCATTCTCTGAGATGATCGACTGTCAAATATTTCCCCCCCAAAATGAAGCCACTTATCTATATTGGATACTGTAGTTTCATTAGCAGCAGCCAGAAAGCCTTAAACTAATGTCATGTGACTTTCCCCTCTGATTGAATTTCCCATCATACCCCATGCTTTCCCCAAAGATTATATGGGACTGCACAAGAAAGACAATAAGGCAGGAAGCTCCAGTTTCTGCATGGTCTTGTATCATTTACAATGTGTGAATACATTGCTAAAATATCCACCTTATAAATTCAATCAATCAGCATTACTTTCTGCTCTTGCTGTCTCACGGTTGAAAAAAACAATATGACTATTTCCTGATTATTTCTGAGAGGTCAAATTCTCCAGATTCTTAAAGCAAATAAATACGAGACACTATGTAGTTTGTTCATTTAATTCATCTCCGAAAATAAAAAGATATGCTTCTTCCTCAAAATGAATTTATTGCTCAGGCTTGAAAAAGTAGGGGGGGGGGTCTTTGTTTTGGAAATTAATACTCCTGTTCCTTTTTCAGTTCTTCAGCTGTACTACATTCAAATACTAGATTTTTCTTCTTCTCACATGATGATGACAGATTAAAAGGTAAGAATCAGAAAAAATCTTAATTATTTTAGTTACCAACATGCTTATTCTTCAGATTAATTCTTAAAATGTAAACATCAAAGTTATTTTAACTTAGAGGTCTCCAAAGTTTTGTTTGTTGTGCATTCAGTAAACATAATTTCTGTAAGTTTTTCTACATTTTTGGAGAGTTTTAACATGAGTTCAGATTGCTGTGGCTAACATTATCTATTTTAGTTGCCAAAGAAGTCTAGTTTTAAAATTATTAAAATTGATGCCGTTTTAAGAAACTTCTATCCGAACAATGGTTGCAAACACCAGTATTCAGTGATTTTTTTTAAACTGTTTTTAAAAGATCAAGTACAATATTAGGAGCCTCCCATGGCTGACAGACCTTATGGTTTTGCCTCTATCAGTGCGCTGGAAGGGTAAAATTTT
This sequence comes from Thamnophis sirtalis, assembly GCF_051295495.1. Taxonomy (NCBI): domain Eukaryota; kingdom Metazoa; phylum Chordata; class Lepidosauria; order Squamata; family Natricidae; genus Thamnophis; species Thamnophis sirtalis. The sequence goes on along the minus strand of NW_028261383.1, from coordinate 72,492,128 downwards.
CTATCCACATCTTTCAAGTGTTTTTAAACTCTGCCTCAAAGAATTGGGGAGCCTTTGAAGCAAATGTTGATAGGAGAGAGGAATACAAGGATGCGGAGAAGAGGGCATTTCTCTTGTAAAAGAGAAATGTTCATGAAAATCTTAGGTTTCAGAATGTGTTAAATCTGATGGTCCATGAACTTTATATATGCATTTTTCCCCCTGAGGCCACGAGGATGAAAGCATGCAAACTCAACAGCAGGGTAGAAAACACTGTAATTCCTTGAGCTACCAAAGTACAATTGTTTCATCTAGGCAGACCTTGAGCCCTTGGCTTACAGGGATCATTTGCTTCTTTTTTGTTTACAGGGCAGGCAGTTGACAAAGCTTACATTATTCTTTATTTTTTTTCTAGAGGGCCCCGAGCTATTCTATAAAGCTTCAGATCTTGATGAAGAAACAGAGGATTGGGAAAGCAGGCGCCAAATATTGCTTGAGGTATGTGGCTAAAGATAGTCTTGATATTTGGGCCAGAGACTGTTTCTCACTTTTGATCCAGGATCCTAGCAAATCAAAATCACAATCTAAGATTCATTCTGTTTTCTATCTATCAATTTCTGTATAGTATTCATTTGTCAGTATGCATCCTAGTTCCACTTTGAAACCAAGCTGGTAAGAAAGCTGCATTTCGCCCTTGTTGATTCATTGTGAGGCATTGCTGGAAGAGGAGAAAACTGATTTCTATCCACATTTTCCAAAACTTGCTATTCACTGTGTTATGGACCCTGCTTAGATGCTAAAAGCTGAAATGCTAATTAATTTTAGAATACCAAATCGCTCATAACTATATTAAATTTTCAACATTTCCAGGATTGTCGGAAGAAACATAAAGATGCAAGAAGGAAAGTTAAAGCAAAACATTAACTACAGCAGTTCTGCTAAAGAAGGAAGAATGTTGAATATACTTAGACTGAATCCTGGGATAATGAAAACCATTGAGAAAATTCATCTATGGATAGCTTGGAAGTATAAATTAGTGCTGAATAAACTTTCAGAATAGTGAAAGGAGAAATCAGAATAGATTTGTAGTTCTAAAGTTTCTAAAGCTTACATTTCCATTATCCAGTATGAACATGTTTATTATTAAAATTCTAAATTATAGGCAACGGTCTTCACAATTAGCATTTATATTTATTGCTTGTCTTTTATAATCCTCATGTCATACATATTTCGAAAGACGTTTAGGATTTCATATGCACATAGGTTCTTTGCCACCAAAAGCAACATTTGATGGACATTAATATAATTTGTTCTCTTATCTAGCCAAGACTAGTTATAGAACAAATGAGGCAAGGATCAAATGTAATACTTCAAGAGAGTGACTGAATATTAAATGTATATAATTAAGTGCAATGAAGGCAAGCAGTTTTTATGTACAGAATTACATAAATATAGTCAATTTAAATTATACAAAAATGTTTGTTACTATTTATGTTAATATGAGATTATTTTTGTACCTTGAAAGATTGAATCTGGGCCATTAGGAAAGGATGAGTTGGAACCTTAGATTCCTGGAAGCTCCTTTCATAACCATGCATATTGTAATGGTGCATATAATACATCCCTGGATGATTTTTCTACAGCAAAAAGTTAGATGATTGAAAAATCAAACTGCAAGTTGCATTGTTTCTATTTGAAAATGGTATCAAAAGTATAGAATATGTAAATGATTGAACAGCCTTATGGAATATAAATAGTTTTTTTAATTTTAGTCTCTTTGTGGAATGTTGCTTTTATATGAGAATCATCAAGCATTGTAGGCTCTTTTTTCTTCCAACTTGTATCATAGATATAAACTGCCATGTTCTTGTTTTCAAAACAGTAATGATGGCATGTTTAAAGTTTTCACTAAAAGAGCCATTTGAGGCACAGGAGAAGAAATATTGAACTTAAAGAATATTTGAAGAAACTGACTTAGAAGGGGGAGGCTAGAAATCTTGAACTGCTTAGGAAAAATGGGTTTTCTATTAGCTATAAACTCTTATAGGAAGTGTAAATCCAGGAATCACTCTTTAAGTTTAAAACATAGTATTAATAAATGCTGAATTTACAGAAACCAAAGTTTGCTTTATAATCTTTGGTAGACAATTCATTGCTTTTCATCTTTTATTTTTAAGTTTTATTTTCTCTCTCTAGGTGCAATGAGTAATTGTCTGCTGTGAATTCCACAGACACATCAGGAATAGCATTGGGCCAGTAAACACTGCAGCTCCACTCAGTCGCCCCAACACCACCCCAATACAAGGCATTACAAAATTCTTAGGTTTTAATCGAGATATAAATATAGGCACACTACTAAAATAATGAGCGGTATTCCACCCTCCATTTTCTCATCATAACTCCTAGTGTGGAGAGTGGATCTGAAAGAGGGAAGGAATGAAAGGAAAGTAATTAGAGTGGCAGGGAAATGTTTGAAACTTATAGGATTCCAGTTCCTCACTAGAAAAATTACCATTCAGCCTGGTTTGTACATCACATTTAAACATAATGCAGTGACTAAAACACAGCAACTGGATTCAAACAATATACTTTGTAAAATCAAACAAGCTTGTATGGCTTAATAAGTTGCATATTCATTTATTCAGTAAACACCATTTACAATAAATCATGACTATATGATACATTCAGTCTAAAACTGCATCAGCCATTATCTTAAGGCAGATTATTTGTTCTGGCCTAATTAAGGTTGTTTAAAAAAAAACAGATTATTTTTGTCTCCTTTAATATGTTATTTTTAAAGACCCTATCCGGCCTGATGCATGTTTCCAGAACTGAATAGAAGTCTTTGCCATGACTGATATTTTCCATTCTCTTCTCATTATTTTTGATACACTCCGGTAGCAATTATTCTATATTCCCTCAAGAATTATACTAGACTAAAAATATTAAATGGTTTCCCTTACAAAATTGTATCTACCTTATTGCCTACATATAGAAAGAATCCTGATGCAGTTCTGGATGATACAAGCACTATACGCAGGGAATAATTACCTATTATTTGGCACAGAAAAAGGGCACTGATATGTCTTACCCAAATTCTTTTAAAATACATGACAATATATCATATGTTCATTTTTACTCCTACTTCAGAATGTTTGGAAAATTAGGTTGCAGATCATTGGGTTATGCAAGCTAATTCATTTCCCAAAAGAAAAAATTCTGGTTAGCTTTGCTAATGCAAAGATGGTTGTCTTTATTACTGTTCTCTTTCTTGTTTGGAAACCCATATGTTTTGCTAAATGCAAGAGACAAATCTAGTTGCCGCCAATCCTTGTTTTTAGAAATGGGAATCAACGATTGGTTCATTGTCCTAGAATGGTAGATGTGAATGCTTGCGCTACTGTTGGCTAATACATTCAACGACTGCAAACCACAAACTTCACTTGTTATGCAAACCCAATGTGGTTAGTTTATAGTTCAGTGCCAATGGAATTGAGTAATCCATGCTCAATTAACTATAGCAAAGTGTCAGGTGAATACAACAGGCTTTATTGTTTGAGGCTGCCTGTAGAGTTTTCCTGTTTTTTTTGTAGCCTTTCATCTTTCTAACCCACAGAAATGTTGGGAAAATTTGTAAAGGGATTTAGGACTGTCCGTCAGCTGGATAAGTTCCCCAAAACTAGCAGAAGTGATGAAATTTGGTGGTGGAGAAGAAACTGGCAGAAGAAACAGGGCTGCAAGGAAAATAAAATCTAAAATAATTTGTCCAATGGGAGCAGTAGTTGGGCAGCAGCTTAGAATGTTGGAGACTGTACCATTCGTCAATTGCCGCCCCTGGTCACATGATCCAAGACATGATCCTATGCCCTACAACACGGGTGTCAAATTTTCAGCATCACATTGCCGTTACGTGATGTGACATTTTTCCTATCACAGAGCTGGGGTGGGCATAGCCTGTGCGTGACACATCTTCCCCCCTGGGCTGCCAGTTTGACAGCCCTGCCCTACACGCTTCCTGTGTCTTAGGGTTTTTTGGGGGGTGGGGATGATCTTTGCACCATAGTCTCTTGAACACTGGAAAACACAAAGGTTTGCCTTGTTTTGTGGCATTTTATTATATGTTAATTCCCATCCACACCTGATCCATGCAATTATTGTTGTTTTGTATTTCTTTTCAATCTACAAAATATCTATTTGGGCTAGTATATTTTTTTATACATGCTAAGTCAGAGAAATCATTATGAGGCCCTCAGTTTAACATGCAACTCTTCCTCTTCCTTCTCCTAATTTAATAAGTGTACAGACTAGGCTACCTGACTCTCAGTGATGCCAGGTGATTTACACATTGTTCAAGACACTACAAGAAAACAAGAAAAGTAAAGATGGCAAAAATGACAAAACTGGATGGGAACAAAGAGGGAAAAAACAAATCCATAATCTAAAGGAGGCTTCAATCACCCTTGCCACAGGGCTGGGCAAAAAGCCAGGTCTTCAGAGCCCTTTGAAACACGGGCAGGGTGGGGGCCACTTAAATCTCTAGGACAGGAATGGTGAACCTTTTTGGGACCGAGTGCCGAAACCGGAACGCATATGCAAGTGTGTGCCTGTGCGCGTGCTGGAGTACCGGAAACCTGAAGACCAGCTGGCTGGCACGTGCATGCCTGGTTTTTGGCTGTTTTTCAGGCCATTTTCTGGGGTTTTGGAGGGCATTTTTGGCCATTTTATGATGCTCTGGCAGCCGGGAAGACCAGCTGGTTAGCATCAAAAACCAGAAGAGGAGTTGGTGATTCCATGCGTGCCCATAAAGAGGGCTCTGTATCAGTGGTGGGTTCCGGATCCCATCGCAACTGGTACGCTGCGACGGGGTCCAGGTGTCCATCATGTCTACCTGCACTGCGCATGCATGCGCACCCAACACCCGCGATGCTACAACTGCTTGGCGGAGCATCACACAGGCGCTATACACTGCATGCGCATGCGCAAATGGCCCGGTTGCGTCAAATACAGCTCAGGAACGTGGGCGGGCGGGTGGGCCCTCCAAAGCACCATATCAGAACCGGGCATACCGCCCGCAACCCACCACTGCACTGCATGCCACCTCTGGCACGCATGCCAAAGGTTCGCCATCACAGCTCTAGTGGAACTCATGCCACAGGGCAGGTGCTGCTTCACTGAAGGCACACTTCTGGGGTCCTGATAGATGATCTTGTTGAACTGAAGGAACCTGGAGTGCACCAACCCTGCAGATATTGAATAGAAAATATTACTTTTTATTTACTGATGCTGAGCACAACAACCGATTCAAAATATGTATTTATTCAATGGACTTTAGCATCCCACAACTTGATGTCCTCTAAATGTGTCAGCACTGTAAAAGCCTTTACAGCTAGCCATCTTGCCATAGCTGAGAATTTTGGCAGTAGAAGTCCACACCTCTGGAGGTGAAAGGCTGGTGTGGGCTGTGTGATACATGCACACCTTTGCCTACAGATGGCGATATTGAGCAGGACTGAGTCAAGATAGTGCCAGAAAAGCAGCCAAAATAGCAGCTGCTTGTCTTAAAATAGCCCCCAAAGAAAGGGTACAACACTGATCTTAGTATCATACAACACACCATTAGCATTTTCACTGCCCTAAACCCGATGCCCTTCAGCAGCCTTCTTAAAAATTCCAGATATTGTCACCTCTACAGAGATTGCTCAACTGCAAAGAGCATTTACTATGCTAGTACTACTTAGCAAAAATACCTTTCTTGAACACACTGAATTATATAAATGAAGAAAATGTTGCCAAAGGCTACATTGGTCAACTGGGGGGGAAAAATCATCCTTTACAATTCAGCATATTACTTTGGTTTTTTACTTTTCACGCGTAAAATTGACAGTCACTGAGGTAGAAAAAGTGCCACCAATAGTAAAAATAAAAATGTTACTTCCTTTTTGCTGTGTCCAGAGACACAGCCAGAACATCTTGCTCTCTGTTGCATAATTAGAAGGCCATTGTCTCAAAATCAATGTGTTGCTCCAAAAATGTATTGATCTATGCTCCATTTTAGCAAGGAATTGTTTTTAAAACATAGTGATTTTTCACTCTAGCATTTATGATCTGCCCATTTCCAGAGCAGCTTCAGTAACCTTTGAACTATCTAATTCATCCTAAAACTCTTACCACAAAGTCATGTCTAAAATGGGAATATTACAGATTGACACAACTCAGTCAAAAGATATCAAGATTGAGGAATGGTCTTTTGGAACAGGGCAGGTTCTACATAGCAAGCCTAAAATTCAGGGGAAACAGTGAACTTCCTTCCAGATGAACAGCATTAAGTATGTTCTAATTCTTTCTTGCTATCTAATGCCACTTTATAATGCCTTGGTAAGCCCACACTTGGAATACTGCATTCAGTTTTGGTCGCCACGATGTAAAAAAGATGTGGAGACTCTAGAAAGAGTGCAGAGAAGAGCAACAAATATAATTAGGGAACTGAAGGCTAAAACATATGAAGAACGGTTGCAGGAACTGGGTATGTCTAGTTTAATGAAAAGAAGGACTAGGGGAGTCATGATAGCAGTGTTCCAATATCTCAGGGGTTGCCACAAAAAAGAGGGAATCAAACTATTCTCCAAAGCACCTGAGGGTAGGACAAGAAGCAATGGGTGGAAACTAATCAAGGAAAGAAGCAACTCACGACTAAGGAGAAATTTCCTGACAGTTAGAACAATTAATCAGTGGAACAGCTTGCTTCCAGAAGTTGTGAATGATCCAACACTGGAAGTTTTTGAATAGCCATTTGTCTGAATGGTATAGGGTTCCCTGTTTAGGGAGGGGGTTGGACTAGAAGACCTCCAAGGTCCCTTCCAACTCTGTTATTCTATTCTATTCTATTCGCCATCCGGACTCTGGAAGTCCAGTTTTGGTGGACCGTTTCTTCTAATGTTAGGGAAAGCAACCGTGAGTGAAAAAAGTGCGGAAAGCAATGACGCCTTATCACCTAGTGTAAAGCAAAAGGTCAATGCCATCTCTCCCTCCAAGCCTTCCTCAATCCTGTTAACCCCAAACTCCCCGCACTATGAGTCCAGCTATAGCAATAGCAGCATTTTTTGGCTAAAAGAGAGAAGCCTTTCCTATCATGCCGCAGCACAGAGGGTAAACGCGGAAGAAACGCCTGTCGTCCTTGCTGGCCATTGGCCCGGACACGCCACTCCTCCTTTCGGTCGACGGATCTGGGCTTGCAGCTGATGGCCTTGGAGTCCAGCCAGCTGGATCGGGGTTTGTTTTTCTCCCACGGAAAAGGAAAGGCGGTTCGGGTGGAAAAGGGATGGTCTGGCACCCCTTCAAGAGCTCGGCCTGCTGCTCTGACTGGCGCGGAGGAAAAAAAGCTTTTGCTGCTCTGCACTCAGAGCTTCGTTTTGTTTTTGTTTTTTTAAGGAAAAAGCGAGGACGTTTGCCGCTCTCTCTCCTTTCTCCCCTGGATGTCAGCGTTTCCCACCCGGCTTCCCTCTCCAAATAAGTGGGATTAAGAATAAAAACAAAGGCGACTTTCTTGCAGTTGTCGTTCTGGCAGCGTCGCCTTTGTGGTTGGTTCGTTATTGCTCCCTTCCGAGACGCTCTTTCGACTTCCCTGCGTCTCTCAACGTAGCAACTTTTAAGATATGTGGACTTCAACTCCCAGGGTTCGGTTGAAGAATTCCGGGAGCTGAAATCCACACTCGTACACTTGTCAAAGTACGTAGACTAGTCAAATGCTAGTCTAGCCTTAAAAGGCACTGCATAGCCCATAATTCAGGCAGGCAGAAGACTCTAGCAATGGCAATTAAATTTGTAAGTTATAGGTTAATCAGATTAATCAGGGCCTCTAGAAGACTTTTAAAATGTAACTATTTTTCCATGTTGTTGTGAAGTAACATGAGTACCAGTGGAAGGAAAAGGGTAACTAACCTTGATCCCTACACCACATTTCCTTTCCAGAATGGTCAATCTTTTTGCTAAAGAGAGAGAGAGAGACAAAGAAATGGGGAGCAGTTTTTTGGGAAAAATATCCGAAATCCAGATAAGTGATTTAACAATCATTCAAAGTAGAGATGATGTTGGACAAACTGTCTAACTTGATACAAAATAACTTCCCTGGTCCAAACCTTTAAATCTGCCTAAAGAACTATTTGGGATACTTGTCTATATGGTAGAACCTCTGATCATGACCATAATTCGTTCCATAACTTTGGTCGCAAACCGATTTGGTTGTGACCAAATCTAATTTTGGAAATTTGGCACTCTCAAAAAAAATGGCACAGAAGGGGAAATCAGCCAGGAGAAAATATATGTTTGTGAATTTTTGGGTTGTAACCTGATTTGGTCGTGATCAGAAGCGTTCGTGACCAGAGGTTCTACTGTACTTGTTTACAGCTACATTCACAATGTTTAGAAATGAATATAAAAACAGAGCAAATACATGAATTTAATATATTCGTAACTATGTGTATCTGATTAGTATATGCACACTGGGAAATAGCCTTATACAGATAGTCCTCAAATTACGATCACAATTGAGCCCCAAATTTATTTAAGTGAAACATTTGTTAAGTAAGCTTGCTCCATTTTACAATTTTTCTTCCCACAGTTGTTAAGTGAATCATTGCATTTGTTAAGTTAAATAACATGGTTGTTAAGTGAATCTGGCTTCCCCATTGACTTTGCTTGTCCAAAGGTTGCAAAAATTGATCACATGACCCAGGACATTGCAGCCGTCATAAATATGAACCACTTGCCAAGCATCTGGATTTTGATCATTTGACTATGATCATAAGTTGTATAAACTGTATTAAGTCTCCTTTTTCACTGCCTTTGTAACTTTGAACAGTCATTAAATGAACTGTTGTAAGTCGAGGACTACCTGTAATGAAATTATAAGCCTTGGAATGAAAGAATAACAAAGAAGGATTCTTATAGCAATATGTATACTAATACTGCACTAGCATAAGATACTACTAAGTTTGAACAGTTGAAGACTGACATTAAATTAAATCATACTTGCTATAACCAGGCATGGCAAAGATATTTCATCAGCTTTCATTTTTAAATATATATCTGTATTCAGACAGCTTTAAATGAAAATAAGTTATATGTTCAAGCTTTTCAGAATTTTGCAATAGTTTATTATTTATTATTGTTTATCATTGGCAATTTTGCCTCTCTCTATTCCATGTTATGAAATGTATTATAAATTTTATCAATGAAGAAGTCATATTTTATTGGTAAACCCCTCCCCCAAAATCCAGGCAGTATGCTGATTGCTATGAAAGCAAGCTCTGTTTTATTGACTGATCTATTAATATTTAAGAGAACCAGTTTAGTGTAGTAGTTAAGGCATCAGGCTAGAAGCCAGGAGACTGTGAATCCTAGTCCTCTCTTAGGCGGGAAGCCAGTTGTGTGACCTTGGGCCAGTCACTCTCTCAGCAATAGGAAGCAGGCAATCTTGCCAAGAAAACTGCAGGGATAAGTCACCAGGAGTCAAAAATTGACTCAAAGACATTCATATATTATTGTTTGAGAATATCATTCTGCTTTTCTTCCAAGTTTCAAAATGAAACTCTAAATTTGTAATTTTTTGTTTTGTTTTCTGCTTTCTGCTATTTTTCTAGGATAATTATTTTTCTTTGATTTTTATCTCATTTTGTAAGCCTATTTACTCACGTGTACTATTGCAATCAAATGCTATAGAGGTAGTCCTTGACTTACAACCATTCATTTAGTGACCGTTTTAATTTCCTAAGAGACTAATGACCTGCACCCAAAGTTACAACCACCTGTAGTCACATGAACAAAATTTGGGTAGTTGGTAATCCGCCTGCTTTTATGACTGATTGTAGGATCGCTGTAGCGGTCCCCCAACTTCTCCTCACCCCCCCAACTTTCCCCCATCCTATCTTCTGGATCCCTTGAGCCTACCTCCCGCCCAGTTAGATTCTCCCAGCCCTTGGCCCTGCTTCCCACACCATCACCATCCCTTCCTCACCATGCCTCATTTTACATATCTTTTCCGAGGATCACCTTAGGAAAGGAGAAGTCGCAGATCTGCCATGCAATCTTCCTATATGGAGGCCACATAGTACCATCCCAGAAGTGGGCACCATTTTAGAGGAGGCTGCAACTCTCAGATTATGAGAATTGTGGTCGCTTCCAGGACAATACCACGTGGCTTCTCCTTCCTCAATGCAATCTTTGAAAGAGGCAAGTCGTCCAAGTCATGAAGGGAAGGAGGCCCAAACATGTGGGACCCAGCATTGCCAGAGGCAGAGAACAAGATATCTTGGGATAGGGGAGGCCCAGGGCAGATCACATGTGAACTGAGAGGATGTTGAGTGCAGGCCTGGGTCTGTGCATAGCTCTCAGTGCCTCCTCCACCCCAGGCATCCTGTTGCCAGTCCTGGAAGCCATATTTTCCGTTGGAGCTTCAGGGCTGCCACATTTAGTGCCTGGGAGTGGGGATTACAAGGAGCCGGTGGTGGATTAGCCATAACAACATTCTTTTCTATGGGAGTCAAGGAAACTCAGCCTGTACCTGGATGGGAGTGACTGGGGAGTTGTCTCCATTTGGGGCATTGAAATGATTGGAACATGTGATGGACTTGTGGGTGCAGGGGATGGATCTTTGATTTTCTTTTGGGTGGGGAAAACCCGGAACTCTCAGATTCGGGTTTTCCCAAATGTGCCAATATGACACCTCTAATAAAATGGAACTTTGAGGAATCGCTAGCCTCAGAATCTTCTTTTGTTGGAGGGTGTTACTTGGAACCCTGACACATGTGATCTGCTTTACAACGCACAAGTCACTTATCAAAATAAGGGATTTTGGTCATTAAGCAAGGTGATCACGTGGGTGCTTGCTTTAATGTCCATCATAACTTATGATCATAATGAGCAAGCTCCCTTACACTCGTACATGGAGGACTACCCATATTTTTAGGCCTTACACTGCAGCAGCTATGAGTAAAAGGAGGGGAAAAGAATTTCCCTCAGATGTTACCAAGGAACAAAATTGGCAATGCCTGTCATGCCAAGGTTCCAGAGATGGCTGGCTGAGTTGTGCAAATACCCTGAAGGGAAAACCTACTGCATATTTGGCAGCTCATCTAAATGGATTGTTCATCACCTAAAAACTGGGAAGTAAATCTTGAGCTCCATTAATCTCCACCAGCTTAGCAGAAGCTCAGAGTTTGCAATTCCTCTGATTTACAAAGCTGACAGCAGAAAGACTTGGGAGATTATTTGCCAAAAAGCAACCTTTTATTTGCAAAATGCTGTTAAAGAAGCAGAAAACCTGCGATTTTGCAAGTGACCTGTTACATAAAGTGGCTTATTTTCACACCATTTTCATACGTTGCATTATCTCCTAGATAATTAGAAAATAAATAGTGCCAAAACAGAAAGAATTGTATTTGAATACAGACTGAAGTTGTGCTAAGTACCACTATATCAATAAGAGACAAGAGTGAATTTTGTCTACTTACTCCCATTTCATTGGACTTGTACTAGTGCAACTCATCATATGCCCCAACCTAAAATACCCTTTTACTGCAGCTCCTTAAAAGTGAACGAAATAATAATAATAATCCAGCAATACATTCAAATGTAAGCTATGTTGCATGATTTTGGAGAAAGGTAGAACATATGGTATTTTTTCTTCACCAAAAGAAACAGATGTCCAATTAAATAAATGTATATATTAACATTTCAGCTTAATCATAAAAAGAAGCATTCCTAATCAAGCCAACATCTTTCAGATTTAGACAGTCTTGCTTATGTACAATACTAGGATAGTGTTACTGGAATGTTTTCAGAAGCTGAGCTTGTGAAGCTCCGTGGTCATTCAAAGTAAAAGAGATGTAGAAGTTGTCATTCCTGGGTGTTGTTTCATTTCAGTAAAGCACATTGGAATTATTCAGCTCTATGTTTTGTTTTCAAATAGTGCATTTTAAATGTTCAAAAGTTTTAAAGGCACGTGTATCCAGGAGCAAGCTTTTGCAATTCTGCCAGTCAATGCGGTAAATGAATTCCATATACTGTAACTAAATGTTTATAGTTAATTTGGACATGACCTAGGATTCTAGAAGAGTTTATTTAAAATCAAATATTTTAAGCAGCTGCAAGCTATCGCTCCCTGAGCAGCGCTACTCCCCTAGAAAGTCCTAAGTGCAAGTTAACAAATTCAATTCCCTGCTCTTAATTAGTTGATTAGCCGCCTCAGGGTCAGTTCTTTCTGCTTGAAATTGACAAGACCTTAATTGGTTACAGACTGAAGGCTTTTACTTCCTACCATAACTGATTCTAGCACGTTGCTACCATTGGAAAACCAGCCTTTCTGATGGTAGAAAAAGTAATTCCATATACATGTGGACCTAAATTGTGCCAGGTAGTGGTGGCAGTTTTTCATATATACTAATTATTTTTTCAAATGTTTAATTTTATTCCAAAGGATTAAAATGCAAAATACAAAGGAAAAAAAATAGCAAAAAAAAAAACCTAGACAAGAATATTTTAAAAATGTGATGCTAAGGAAGCTAAACACTTAGTGGGTGCTTCTCCCCACCTGCTTTACCCTCCTTTCCAATTGTCCCTGTCCTCTTTTCCTTTATTCAGATATCTGGTAACCTCAGGTCCATATCCTAAACCAGGGGTGTCAAACTCACATCATCATGGCAGCATCATGTGATGTATTGGGACTTCCCCCCCCTTTGCTAAACTGGGCAGGGGCAGGGCAGCACATGACACATCTGGCCTGCAGGACTGACAGCCCTGTCCTAAACAATCATGAGGGAAAGCAACTTCAATCATTTCCTGTTTTATTGATCTGCCACTCCATTCACTGTACTTGGCAGATCCTGGCACCAGAAAAGATCCATGCACATTACTGTCTCTTATTTAAAAAAAAAGAGTATATGTATCATTAATCTGAAAATTTCAGCAGTCCAGAATATGGCTCAATTACTAGCAGGATGACTTACATCTGTTCAAGAACCCCGCTTGGTGAGATCTCTAGTTTATTGCTATATTTATTAAATTACTATTCCCCCCCTCAATTCTGAATAGCTCGCAGTAGTTTATATAATAAAATATTCAGGTATATGTACATAGTGATGTAGCCACAAATATTCTGACAAATAGGATATTTTAATTGCCCAAAGTATAACCCGACAATACCCACTATTGTCTTATTCAGGTTCGTTCTGCTGAAATTAGTAATACCAATATTAGACTCTTAAGATTACCAAAGCAATGGAAAATCATTTGTTTGTTCATTTTGTCTTCTGTCTCTCTAGATTATAGGCAAATAATGGCCTTTTTAAAATATACAAAAGAAACAACAGGAATGTGTTCAGGCTTACAGGTTTCAATAGCCTTCTCCCACATGCATGTCATTTTCAAAAAGGAGTGCAAATTTGCAAAAAAAAAATTATCTCCCACTCATCCAAGGGCATTGGTGAGTGGCAAACAGCTTGTATCATGACTGTTTGCTGACTTTTGTTAGCATATTCTTTGATAGCAGCAATTTCCCTTGGCCCTCTATCCCATTTTTTTTAAATAACGATCAAGCTTTTTATCTTCTTCTTTTCTGAAGGAATTTGATCTGTGGGTTGCTTTAGAAACAAGCAAAACAAGATAACTTTAGAGGGCTTAACACAAAAGCTTCATGGCTTCAGGCCTTTTCTCCTACCACTGGGGCTGAAATATGCCTGTGGTTCATTCTCTTGGAGCAAATCTGTGAAGCAAATGTTTAAAAACTTTAAAGCAGTGTTTCCCAAACCTTTTCCTTCATTACCAAAAACCATTTTCAGGGTTTAGCAAACAGTTTCTTTTTGTGCTTTTTAGGAAGGCAAGAGTGGAAAATCTTACTTCACATGTGCTTGGGGAAAAAGTAAGTGCATCACAGTGTCCCCAGCTACCACAGAATATCCCTCCTGAATTGTTAACCAGAAAGACTGCAAACAGTTCTATTTTTCTTCAAATAACATTTTGCACTGATTGCTTGACCTAAGTTCAGACATTGCTCTTCAAAGCCATTAAATAGGTTCATGTGTCGTTATCCAAAGAAAACTCATTTTTACCCGATTTTGAATCATTTACCCAGATCTGAGAAGCATTGCTTTAAGGAAATAGCAAATTGGAACTGACCTAAAATCATGGAGAAACTAGAAGGCAATACAATTCAAAACACTGTGACAAGCACAAACACTAACCTACTAGAAATTTTGTTAAAATTACATCCTGCAGTCAGAGTCTAAACTTGTCCTGAAGAATCAGCTTTCCCAGTTTTTTTTTTAAAGAAGTAAATGGAAATATCTAAGGCACTATTTCCTCTTTTTAGTCTTAGTCATGTTGGTTGCAAGCACACACCCATTCAACAAAACAGTTCAGTGCATTATTTATGCCATAAATAATGCCTTTTTCCACTCCTTGAAATTGGAAGCAAGAAAGGAAGCTGTATGTGCTGGTCAAAACAAATGGGAAAAGAAATTTGAAACAGGCGGTTTGGAATGGATAAATGATACTGGAAGGGTTAAGCTGTTTACTCTCTAATGTATTTTCTCTACAGAAAGCTATTACAGTTTGCAGTGGTTAAGCAATCAGGAATGTAACATAGGCTTCTATACCAAATCCACCCTTCTGGAATATTTTATTTCCCCTTCAGCTACGGAACAGACATAAGCTGCCATTCTTTGGATCCAATATGAGCAGAGGTGGAAGAGAGAAATGACTTTTCAGTTCACATGTATTAAGCCATAGTTTTGCTAACCGTGGCTTGTTGGAAAACCACAATGGTTGAGTGCAGTCATAATTTTAGGTCCTCCCGCTCAGGGGTGGGTTGCTGCCAGCGTACTGCCGGTTTGCTGCGCACGCCGTTTTGCGTACACAGTTGCCAAAAAATTGCTGTGTATGTGCAGAACATTAAAAAAGGAGTAAAAAACATGCTGGCAACAGCATTGGTGACAGGGGAACTGATTTGCAGGCGTGGCCAGCCGGACGTCCCTACCAGTTCAGCGACCCAGTCGCAAAACCCACTACCGGTTCGCCCAAACCAGTGCAAAAGGTAGGAACCAACCTCTGTTCCCCCTGCATTTTAGCTGTGACCTATTAATCTCCCTTGTTAAGGCACCCAGTTCCCCCCCAATGCCGTCACTCTGCTTAACAACTAATTGTTAATAATTTACTAAAAATGTATTATTATTATTCTTTTCTTCCTTCCTAGTATCTATCTCTCTCCACTTATGACTTTAACCATGTTGCTTGTATCTTTCAATTTATATTGTTTTTGTTTGTTTCCTAGAACGATTTGATAGCTTATTAGTAACCTTGACTACTTGACAACTAAGTGTTGTAATAATTCGTAATTTAATGAGCTTATATGCCGCCCAATCCCGGAGGACTCCGGGCGGTTTACAAATTCGAGATAAAAATAAAAATAACAAATGGGGGAGAGAAATGAAAAATAGTTTAAAAACACAACATACATTCGGCTTGGCTGGGGGTTGGACCTGATTTATAGATCAACAACCCCAGGCCTGCCGGAACAACCACGTTCTGATGGCTTTTTGGAAGGCCGCGAGAGTGGGAAGGGTCCGGATCTCTGCGGGCAGATCGTTCCGCAGAGCCGGAGCAGCTACAGAAAAGGCTCTCCCCCAAGTGGTCGCCAGCCGGCATTGTCTGGCTGATGGCACCCGGAGGAGGCCTAGCCTGTGAGTTCTTATCGGTATCTTTTTATTCTTGATGAATATATTTTATTCTCCTTATGTACACTGAGAGAATAAGCACCAAAGACAAATTCCTTGTGTGTCCACTCTCACTTGGCCAATAAAGAATTCTATTCTGTTCTGTTCTATGATAGAATAGAATAGAATAGAATAGAATAGAATAGGTGGGATGGATTTGCATAACCTTGCAGCTTAGGTAGATAGGTAGGTAGACATATTGCCTGATTGGTGAAGGAAAAATTAGCAAGAGCTTCTTGAAAAGTGAGATTCAGCTGCAGCCCTGGAAAAATTGACAAGACTCTGCTTGCAGAAAACTGTCCCAGTCTTGTGATAAGTGAATGTACACAAATAGCTTGCCTTGTACTGACAGCATCCCTAGGAAATTATTAAAAGAACCTCTACACAGTGGCATATGCTTTAGCTTTGTATTTGGGCATCAAGCAAAAGTGAAAAACCACTGGAATGGAATCAAGTTGTGTAGATTGCATGCATCTTTCTTAATGTAACTCCTTGGTTTGGAAAAAAAAATGCAAGTATTTAAAAGCAGACCGCCTGGGAAATTACATTATATAAGGAGCAAAAATCTAGAAGACCCTAGAGACAGTGGTAAAAATGTAAGAGTTTTTGTATCTCTTTGCTACCATTTAATGAAACTTGAAATTGTTGCCACAAAGATCTGCCAACATTAACATTTGTTGCCTAATACGGTATTATAATTGATTTAACCACACCTGATTGGCTGTACCTAACAGTGTTTTGCTAGTTGCACTGGATCTTGTGTATATGAACTCTCCATAAAACCTTGGCTACATTACTTTCTGCTGTAAGTATTCTGTGTTGTCTTTTGACCCTGAACTTTTCAACAAACATCTCAGCACCTAACCAAATATGTTACAAATACTCCTCCTTCTTATCTCTGCTGTCCTCCCCCATGTGGCAGCAACCTTGTCTACAGCCTTGGAATGAGATAGTAGGATAATAGTACTTTCCTCCTTTTTCTGAAACTATCCAATTGCACTCTCAAGATGGAACAAAATGGCTTTTTCAATTATTATGGTATCTTGGAAGAAAGTTAGATGATTGGCAGTCGGTAGATAAAAAGGCAAGGAAGACAGTATAAGGATCAAAATGGAATCAGTAACAATACTGTATCAAATAATTTACTGTTAAGTGTAGAATGGATGTTACCATATTCAAATCCTTTGCTTAAGAATCCTAAATGGGACTAGCAAGTCCATTGCTAAGGAAAGTGGTCATTAAGTAAAACATCATGCTCAGCTGTGGCCATTTTGGCAATCCTGGTTGCATCATTAAGTGAATTGCCCATGGTTATTAAGGGAGACATCACATGACCATGAATTGCAACACCACCACCCCCAGCTTCCTCATTGACTTTGTTTGTTAGAAGCCAGATTGGAAAGTCACAAATGCACAATGGTTAGGAAGCACCTGAATCACATTTGTGTGTCTGCTGCAATGGTCATAATTTGTTAATTTGTTTTCAGTGATGTCATAATTTCAAACAATCACTAAAATGTTTGTTAAGGAACAAAACCCAACTTTTTAAGAGCTATGATTGGCTGTTCCTCCAGTTGACATTCCAGTCCTACCCAGCATTATCCATTATGCTGAAAGACTCTTCCAATTAGCATGCCCAAGAGTACCCAATGTACTCTTTTTTTCTGTTATGACCAGTTCAACTTTTAAAAATTATTATTCCTTGAAACTATGGTCAATTGGTCATCTGTTTGATAAATCAACCACTAGGTGATAGCAAAGAAGTAGGAGGTCTTAGCTGCCATATCCTGAGGAATCTGGACTAGCAATAGCAACAACACTTAGACTTATAGTATATATCACTCCATAGTGCTTTATAGCAATCTCTGAGTGGTTTACAATGTCAACACATTACCCTCAACAATCTGGGTGCTCATTTTATTCTGTATTATGATACAGAAGGATGTAAGGCTGAGTCAACCTTGAGCCAATCAGGATCGAACTTCCTGGCTATGGCAGAGTTAGCCTGCAAAGCTGCATTCTAACCACTTCATCATCACAGACAGCTCTGTAAATGCAGCATTCTAACTAATGAGTTGCCCTAGCAATAAATGTAAAAGATTTTGGTTTTAGCTCAGTTGTTGGTCTCTTCACTGGCATCTTATTTTGAATGCAATCTCAAGGAAGTTGTGTGTGATACTAGTATTCTAAGATTGTTTTACCTCCAGGTTATAAAATCTTCATCTCCCAAGTATTTTTTTTTGTACAGTACTTGTTGGGACTGGCAGTAGAATTGGCTGTGCATGCTCATCCAAAGACACACATGCACATGGGCAAGCTGAAAAAGTCTTGCTATAAGTCTCCCACCTGATAAGGCAGTGCCCAACTTTCAAGGGAGAATGTTTTGCTCATGTCCATATGTTTTATGTCGCACAGCTTTAAGATCTGCAGATGTAAAAGCAAGAGTCACTCTGAACTAGAGGAAATTTGATTTTCCTAATTTTTTTTTCATTAAAATACATTTTCTTCCAAAGATCCTTTATTGAAAAAAAAAAAAAAATCCTTCCTTCCTTGAGGTGTGTGGATTACTTAAATACTGTACAGAACATTTCATAAACATAAAATTTGATGATTTCACTGATTCCTATCCTGGTGAGGATATGATGCTAACAATTAGTGGATTCCTTTGGCTGTTTTTCTAGAAATCACCAGCTGGTGAGAAAATATCCATCAATCACTGTCCTTAGCATGGGTGGGGGTAGAGAAGAAGTGAGTTTTAATAGCTGTATTTTCTGGTTTTATACAATTCATTAAAAGAGATCCAAATTATCTGTAGATAGCTGAGCTGTTTGTGAACGTGAATTTCATTACTCTGTTCCAGAATAATACTAAAACCAAGTTCAAATGCAGCAAGAGATGAGGAGCATGAGGTGATTTGTCCTGTAGCATCAGAGACAGTTCTCCTCTCTTCCTCTTCACCACGCAGATCCTGTTAATGACCCCTTCTAATCAACTGTGGGGATTGGCTCAGAGATCTGATGGAGTTGATGCTGGTTGAAAAAACTAGACTCTCCCACTGCCCAAAACATGATGGCTCTCACAGACAATTCCAGGGACCAGATGGAAGGGATATACTTGCACAAACTTAAAAGCAGACAATCAGTGAAGGATTCACTTAGGAATCATCTGTCTCTACAATCAACAAAGTGTTTGGTGAGCTGTGTCAGGTTGAATTCATGGTATAATCTGTGGCCAGATATGAGTAAAAGGACTACCTCAACAATTTATGGCAAAGGTGTATTAAGGGTGCCTCGGGTATTGGATAGTGAACAGTTGAAGGCAGAAGAAAAAGAGGTTGCCATGACAAGTTTGTGCCATAGTGGGAAGCAAAGAAGCAAAGACTTCAAGATTAATAACTCAGCCCTAAGGAGTAGAAATATATGGTTTCACAGCTGGACGCTGAGAAAGTAGGAGAGAAAGAAGACAGCATAAAGTATAGCTTTTGAGATTATTATTAAGAGTACAATAGACTTTTAACAAGAAACAGTCAATCAGCTCCAGAAGTAACAAAGACTGACTATTCCCATGAGGTGACAATTAGCCTATTTTTGGGGCCTGTGAGGAAACTAATGTTTGACAAGGTTGAAGGCAATAAAAAAGATAGATGGATAGTATCAGGTTATCATCAAAAAATATCAAAAAGCTGTGGATCATCCCAAGGGTACTTGAACATGGAGGGCATTTTCCATATAATTTGCAAGACTTTTTAGGAGAGCATTTTCCATACAGTTTTGGTTCCCAACACAATGGCACTTAATTCATGAATTCAGTTGCTCTTTCTCCCAGGTTAAAATGCTAAATAATTCTATTCATAGAAACAAAATTAGAAGAAAAGCCTTTAATAAAACCATTTTCCTCAGATCATTAGTTTGGATTAATTATTCTTTTCAAACTGCCTTGAATTTGTTCTAAATAATCAGGGATAACTTGCATAAATAAATAATAAATAAATAAATAAATAAATAAATAAATAAATAAATAATAAATAAATAAATAAATAAATAAATAAATAAATAAATAAATAAATAAATAAATAAATAACCTTTTATTAACATCAAGCACTTTTTGGTTGATGTTAATGCAGAGTAATAGAAAAGTACTTTTAATTAAAGTTTTTTTAAAATAAAATTTTGTTTTTCAATCTTGACATTAAGGGACATTCTAGTGTTTAGAATGCAGGTAGTTTTCGTCTTAAAACCATTCATTTACAGTTCCAGCAGTACTGCAAAAAATTGCCACAGATCCTAGCACAATTCAGTTATAACTTAGGTCGCTAAACGGATGGCTACTTGGACTATCTGTAATTATTTTCTCTTTCTTGTTCCACTAATGTTATTTTGTGGTATATGTTTTTAAGTCCAAGAACATTACAATTTTAATTTTCACTTTTGACAAAAATCACCTAGCAAAATGTGCCTATTTCCCCATTATTATCTCTTGGAAATGATAGGCTGCTAATCAAGTCACACTAGCAGCTATTTTGGTTAAGTTGAATCTCAAGGTCAGAAGACTTGGCTGTTTGGTCTGCCTCAGTATGTTTCCATTGGTCAAGAAAGTAAAACAGATTGCTGATTGTGGGAAACTCCTAAGGAGGAATCAGAATGTTCTGCTACTGTATTGATCAAAGCTTCAGATAAGTACAAAGCTTCAGATAAGCCATTTCTTCCACACTGCTTTGTAAATCCGACCCCCAAATTCTATTCTCCTGGAAGGGCTCCTTCTTCAAATGGTGCTAAATCACTATATGATCCTGTTTTATGCCCCTGATTACCAGTAGTAAGGCACTGACAAGTGTAATTTGAACCTAGCCTGAAACTTATATCAGAAGATTTACAATTCTATCAAACCAAGTGAAGCCAGTAAAACATAGTTTCATCTTACTAATATGCACTTTCACATGCTGCAGGAATAAAGCAAGTTACAGTATTGGAGTGCCCAGATATTTATATATAATAGTTCTCAATTTATGACTATAATGAAATCTGTTCATTATAATTATATGTCATGACAGTCATAAAGTGGATTATTATGTATATAAGTGTTAAGTATAAGTATAAACTTTATTGTCATTGTACTTAAATACAACGAAATTGGTTTTAACCTCACTGGTGCAAAATTATAACAGAAATGAAAAAAAGAAAGAAAAAGAAAGAAAACTAGTGTGTGCATGGTGTGATTGTAGTTTTATTTAAAAGTCTCACAGCCCAAGGATAGAAACTATCTTTAAATCTGTTGATGTCTTCTGCCTGATGGTAGAAGTGCAAAGAGACACTGACCAGGGTGTGAATCATCTCTGAGTATCTTCCTTACTCTGCTAAAGCAGCGAGATCTGGCTATGTCACCCAGTGGTGTCAGAGGGCAACCAATGGTTTCTTGTGTGGAATTGATCACTCTCTGTAATGCCTTCCTGTCCACAGCTGTTAAACCAGCATACCATAGTGTAATACAATATCTGAGGACACTTTCTATGGTGGACCAATAGAAAGAGGTCATCAGCCGTTGTACCCCCTGATTTTTTCGCAGGACTCTAAGGAAATGAAGTCTCTGTTGGGCCTTTCCAATCACCAGAGACTTGTTGTTTTTCCAAGTGAGATCTTGACTAATAAGCACTCCCAAGGATTTAAAAGAGGAAACCCTCTCCACACAGCCCCCCTCAATATACAGTAGGGCAGGTTCCTCTCTGTGCTTCTGGAAATCTAGCACCATCTCCTTTGTCTTACTAGTATTTAGATGTAAGTTGTTTCTTGAGCACCATGCGGATATCTTCTGGACTTCTTCCCTGTATGTTGATTCGTCCCCTCCAGTTATGAGACCCAGTACTGCTGTGTTATCTGTAAACTTTATTATGATCTTGGATGGATCAGAGGATATGCAGTCATATGTATACAGCGAGTACATATGTTTGAGTACATATGGTCTAGAGTATTCTTACCTCTGGTGGTACACTGAACATACTGCACAAACCTAGGGAGAACATATTTTAGACTGGCTTGATTAAAATCCTCCAGCCTGAAGATGGTGAGTGAAACGTTGCCAAGACAATCTCAATCTTACACGGGAAAAGACCTGAATACAACAAGACCTGCATGTATAAATCTAAAATAAGCTTTAAATGTGTATAGAGGAGCATAAAAGATTAGTGTGCAGGTGACTACAGTATATGAAGCTACAGAACTCCTTGATAAAATAAACTAGATGTTCATTATATCATCTGGCTTAAACCCAGGGGTGGGATTCAGTTGGTTCGGATGGTTCGGGGGAACTGGTAGTTCCGGTAAGCATTTGTCCCTGCCCACTTGCCCCTGTGCTTTTCTGTCCTATATTTCCCTGTTTTTTAGCTCAGCTGATTCACGCAGCACAATGGGTTGCCATGCATCGGCTGTTTTACTCACAGGCGCTGACATAGAAGGCAAGTTTTGAAGCTTAAAAAGGTCATTTTTTGAATGCTGCACATGGCACAAAGTGTGTACTCACTGAACTGGTTGTTAAACCAGTTGCATCCCACCACTGCTTAAACCTGATAACCTTGCATACAGGGAATGGTGAAACAGAAATGTGTGTGCTGTGCTGCATTTGCATTTTTCCCCATCTTTGACTTACTATTTCGCATCAATCCAGCACACTTGTGGTAAAAGTGACAAGCCCCTTATCTTCAACACAGTACGTGTGCATAAACCCATCCTCTCATAGTTCCTTTTTCAAACAGCACATATGCTTTGTCCCAGCCTAAGGCTGCAATTCTTTTTTTAGAGATAGAATTGCCTGCCAGTCACATTTATTAGATTAACATCATTAAGCTGCTGAATAAAGTATGGAATATTGAACAGCGGAGTGAGCCATTTAAATCAGCAATGTTCATATTAACCATTTCTCAGGATGATAAAATAACTGGGGTTAGGCTATAAGGTTAGCATAGTAGAGAGATTCTACTTTTTACTACATGTTTTCATTTTAATTTTTATACAAAAGAGCAGAAATATCAAGATGACGAAAATGCCACTAAAGCAAACTGTAATAATAGAATTTCTCCCTCCATTGCAGATTATGACAATACATTTCCCTGTCTTCTTTTTTGCCATTTTAATTTCCCTCCCACTGCTAGGCAATTTGCATTTGTATTTCTCAGACATACATTCTTTTTTGGCAATTTCCAGGATTATTCTGTTTTGCTAATGATGCAGAATAGCTAATATGTAAGAGCTGAGATCTATACTCTTCATTTCATTCTATTATTACTTGATTTATTTACCTTTTATCCCCTTCATTCACAAATGTTTTCAGTTGAAATCTGGAATTGAGCAGATGACCTTAATAAACAATCTGTATGATTGACAAACCACCATAGCAGGATTCGCATAGCACATTAAACCCAAACCAAATACACCTCCTTTTGAACGGTTTTCACACATGATGAAAAGAACACATTTAACATCTGTGCACCCCCCTAACATTCTCACAGGAGCTGCTGCAAAGCAGTTATAGTGCTTAATGTAGCATTGCAAACTGTTCCCCCAAAGAACAATTTTTTAAAAAATTGCCCCTCTACCTAGCAGAAGAAAGCAAATGCATCTGCTTGTGAGTTGCTCTTTCCATTTGCTTGCTTACTGAAGAAACAACTTCCAACCAGCTTCCACTTCTCTGCAAAGCACCCTTTTGTCCCTTCACCCTCACTCCTTTCTTCTGGATCATGCCCAGGGAGTATTTTCAAATTTTCTTTGTGTATAAATTATGAAGTTTTGAAACTTCCAAAATGAAGTTTCCTCTTATGTAATCTTCATGGATGCAACTATACAGTTTGCTTGGCAACAAGCAATTTGCTGCTGTTCTTTGGTTTAGAGGCAATTTGTCTGTCTGTTAGGCATGGGCTAGGTCCATGATGGCAAGCCTATGGCACATGTGCCATAGGTGACACAGAGAGCCATCTCTATGGGCATGCGAGCTGTCACCCTAGCTCAGCTTCACCATGCATATGCAAGCGCCTTCTGCCAGGCAGCTGGTTTTCAAATCTCTGCCGCATGCGCAGGGGGCGGGGCGCATGTGGGAGATGCACATGCATGGGGAAGACAGGGCACATGCAGAGGTTATGTGTGCATGCATGGGGTCACATGTACATGCACATGGGGCACCTGAGGGTTTGCACAGATGTGAGGATGGGAGTCACATGCACATGCACAGGGGTGGGGCACATACAAACACAAATGCAGGGGTGGGGCACATGCAGGGGGGTTGCACGCACATTGCATTATGAGTGTATGCACGCAGCTATGCTGTCGTGCGCACACATGCTTTCGACAGACAACGACAAAATGGCCTATCACTGGCCTAGGCCCTGAATGTGGCTGTAGAGTTTGAGGGGTTAAGAATATTCATGTTGCCACATTTGAATACCAGGAGTAATTGTAGTCTAAAGGGCAATTTAGCAAATGTCTTACCTCATTGTTGAGGTGATAATGTTTTGACTGATAATGTGGTATGGTTGAAAAGAGTAATTTTCTCCCCTTTCTTAACACCACGTTCAAAAGAGTGAGCATTAGAAGAAATAAACCCTGCATCCACTTAATAACCACACTCCACATCAGTCAGTTTAGTTTTGCATGGACCTCACTTACCTCACTATGGCTTCTTGTCAACCTCCCAAACATGAACAGAAGAAAGACTCCAGCAACATTTCTATCATTCTACAGACAAAGACAAGGGCTGGAAGTCTATCCATCTCTTTCAAGAGCTTCATTTCTTACAGCTTTTTGAACAGGAAGAGGTTGAAAAACATGCATCCAGGGCAGGAGTACTAACTCAACATGCATTACTTTTCTGAATCTCTCTCTTTTGTTATCCTCATACACACAACCCCAAAATGGCAGAACTGCAGTTTTATTTTTAAGAACCAGTGGCACAATAGTGTCTTAGAAACAGTCCTTCCCAAGTTTTTGTTTTAATTTTAATTTTATTCTTGAACGAGCTGAATGATGGCTAACCTTTTTGTAAAGGCATGCCAAAATCGTGTGTGCGGGCACTATCACGCGTGGCCACCCACAATTCAATCCACCCTGCCCACCTGCACATATCTCTGCGAACCTCCTGCCCTGTGCATGCGACTCCCCCTCGCACGCGGGCAGTAGTTTACGCACTCCCCAGGTTCCAGAGGCTTTCATAAAGCCTGGGGAGGGCAAAAACAGCCTCTCCCGGCCCCCCCAAAGGCCCTCTGGAAACCGGAAAAGGATCATTTCTGAACTTCTGGTTCGCACCATTGGGTCCATTCTTTGCCCTCTCCAGATTCTGGAGGCTTTCCTGAAGCCTGGGGAAGGTGAAAAGAGCCTCCCCTGGCCCTCTGGAAGGCTGAAAATTAGTTGGCAAATATGTTGCCACGTGCCAGCAAATATGGCTCTGTGTGCCACCTGTGGCAGGCGGGCCATAGGTTCGCTTTCACGGATCTAGTTTCTTTTAATATCCCCTTCAGCAATTGCTCTATATGTGATTTGGGTTCCATCACAAATGCGCGAACAATGAGCGCAACGAATGAGCGACGAATGAGCCCTGAAGCGCGCCGACAACAGCGCGCCGACAGAAGCGCGCTGTAACCTAACCCTAACCCTAACCCTAACCCTAACCCTAACCCTAACCCTAACCCTAAATCTAAACCTAAACCTAAACCTAAACCTAAACCTAAACCTAACCCTAACCCTAACCCTAACCCTAACCCTAACCCTAACCCTAACCCTAACCCTAAACCTTACCTTAACTTAAATCGCGCTTCTGTCGGCGTGCTGTTGTCGGCGCGCTGTTGTCGGCGTGCTTTTGACATCACGGTTTTAGCCCCGCAGTTTTGTTGGCGCGCTTATGACGTTCACGCTTTTGTCGGGTCACGGTGATTTGTTGGCTTCACTCAATTGTTAATGATTGAACCATTTCTCCTCAAAAGTTAAATGCTGCTACAAAAGAACCATCCTCAATTTCCTCTAGCATGCCAAAGAGATGATGAGCAGGGAAGTTTTGGCTTTCCACAAAACTGATGAATGCAATCTTCCCCCTTTTCTAAGGCTTCAGTTGGACTGGGGCTCTTGTGAAACGTTGGCATTGTGAGGTTCTTGTTCTGACTTCCCTGTTCAATAAGCAGCCCTGGAATTTTCCAGTGATCTCTCATCCAAAACTATTAACCAACCCTTAACATTTTCAGGATCAATCAAAATGGGGCATTATCTCCTCTTCCTCCCAAAGCACCTTTCCCCTTAATATGCTTTGAGGTGCTCTTTTCTTTAAACTAGGAGAGCCAAGTTCATCATTCGGCTTTAAGCTGAAGAAAAGGAGAAGCCAAAGTAGTCAGACCAGTTCTTCCTGTCACCTCCAGCTATAAATTGCAGCTCTCGCACAACTCTCTCTTGTAAATTACTGCCCAGTACTATTAGGAAACGTTTGCACAAGTGCCCTCCCTCTGTCAGCAGCCAGACTGAAAATGCTGGTTGGTATTTGTGTGTGTTCAACACCTGCTTGGGGGAGCTAGGACTCTCAGTAGTAGTTCATTGAATAACAGATATATCACCTGGTTAATGATGGTGCTTGAGTAGTATAATTCCTGGAATGGCTCAGTACTGCTCTTGGTTGTTGCCACAGATACAGGATTGCACCATTAATTTGGTCTTGGTGCAATATAGCATATGAACGAGCCATGGAGATTTGTAAGCCATATGGCTTATCATATTTTGTGAGCCTCCCGATTGCTTTTATTTAAACAAAAATAGCTAAACAAATTCCAACCATATGTCAAACTATATTCTAATTACAAAATACACAGACAGGTAGGGATTGCCTCTGGTATGTTTTGTCTACATTTATATAAATATAAAAAACTGTGAATGGATTGATTTCCTGGCAAAATGAATTTTTGGGATGGGAACAATTCTTTCATAAAATACCACTCCAGGTACATTTTCTGGTGGTGGAGGAGGAAAAAGGAGGTATATTGCACACACTTTATGTGCTACATCTCACCAAATTTCTCTGAAAGTTTCAAGGGGAGTCAAATTTACTCTGGAATAATTTGAGTGCTTTTGTCTTACTTTGGATGAATTCCAAATCTGCCTGAAGCTGCCCAGTTCCAGCCAAGGGAGGAATACCTTCAGTTGGTAGAAATTTCTGTGTAATTCTGCAGATTTTTTTTTTTTTTTGGCTTAATACAGTTAATACCGCTTTAACTATTCTGCTTGCACTTTTGTGTCAAAATAAATCAATAATGAACTGCCTTCAAGGCCTGTCATTAGAATTTCAAGTTATTTCCCCAAAACAAAACATTACGCAGAACTTAAAAACTGAAATCCTAATCATACATAGGTGGAATAATTATTTGGATCCAGGAGTCTTTCATACTTAACATACTTCAGATTCACTGAATTTCACTGGGATATGTGATCAGCTGCAATGCCCTGCCTGATCTATAGAAATGAGGAACAATTGATAGTTATCCCAGTAAAACAGAATCATTATGTTTAACATTTTGTTCTTTTTTTCTGTGGTATAGCATTGTATTTTGAAATCTGGCTGGGTGATGTTATGCAACTCATTTTTAGGCCAACTCACCTCATACGGTTGTTGTTGTGACATATATAAGAAGAAGAAGGAGTATTGTGCATGTTTGCTGCCTTGAGTTAGTTATAAAAGTAATAAGGCAGGATATAAACAAACAAACAAACAAACAATAAAAAAGCATGCTAGACTATAAAGTGACCTGTTTTATTAGCACATACTACAAACTAGAGAGCCTTTTAAGGAAGTGCAAATTAGTTATAAGCTGTTATGACTGATGACATAGAAATAATCTTATTACTGTGTAGAGCTGCTAGCTGAAGTGATAGCTAACTGATGCATATTAAAAAGTATGTTCCTTCTCCTCCCCCCTGCCCCGCCCCCCATATCTACACATCAGCAACTTCAAAGATGAAGAACGAACTTTTATTATGGTCTTTAGGTCAGAAAACACTATACAGAAACCCATACTTTTAGAATTGTCCATATGAATAGAAGGTAGGCATAAAATACAAAACATAACATTATCATATTAATTAAACAAAATACAACTAACAACAGCTATTACCACAAACACTAATCTTCAGTTGTAGTTGGGAGGAATAGAAAAACGGAAGCACATAATACGGAAATCTGGAAGATATGTCAGAGCCCCAGTCAGATAGAATATCTGACAAATACATTTCACGCTCTCTGCCTGAGTATTTCTTTAACATGAGATAAATGAATGTCAAAATCAAAAATGTTCTGTAAAGAGAGCAACAGAGAAACTGGGGCAATTCAGGGAGCTGTCTCCAGATAGGCATATGTGCTGTTTCTGGTGGACCCCCACAGGACTATGGGTGGGGGAGGGGTAGTGTGTCCAATCTGGCCAATATGAAGGAAGGTGTAGTGAAATTTCAGAGGTAGAATGGACAAGGGATAGGATGGTGGCACATTTCCATTTGAAGAAAATAATCCATGGACTATGGCAGTGATGGTGAACCTTCCCCCCCCCTTCCCGGTGCCAAAAGCTTGCATGCCCACACCCATAATTTAATCCCCACCACCATCCCATGCTTCCTGCGCATGTATGCATGATCCCCCTGCTGCTCCATGCATGTGCACACGGCTTTTTTGGAGCCTGGGGAGGGCAAAAATGGCCTCCCCTGCCCCCATGAGGCACATTTCCCAAATTCCAGTGGGCCTGGTGGGCCCATTTTTTGCCATCCCCAAGCTCCAGAGGCTTTCTGGAGGCCCTCCAGAGGCTGAAAACACCCTCCCAGAGCTTCCATGCGAGCCCTGTAGTTACCTGGCATTGCTTGGAGACACCTGGGAAGGGAAGGGCAGTGTGGGTGGGCCAATCAAAAATTAATTGGCCACTGCACACATGCACACTAGAGCCAAGCTAGGACAATGGCTAGTGTGCCCGCTGATATGGCTTCATGTGCCACTTGTGGCACGCATGCCATAGGTTCTCCATCACGGGACTATGGGATTGGATACTAGCCTTAGATTGGTTTGGAAATCAATATCGCAGTTATGGTGCTTATTCCTGGCATTTTCAAATCCTTATGGCCAGTCAGTTTCCAAAGAAAGATCTAATGGTTGGAGCTTGCTATACTTGTTATTCAGATTGATTAGAAGTGGTAAAACCAGTGGGACCAGATCCACATTGGGGGGGGGGGGGGTTTAACTAGAAATTACTGGGATAGTATCAGAGTTAGGCTATTCACAAACCTGGTTTTATCCATTGTTGGTGCCCCTCAAAACTGCAAGGATAGAACTTCTAAAGTTGGACTGAGAAGCTTCTGGGGTACTAAACTTACAGCTGTCGGAATAAAATGCTCCTTTTGAATCAGTGGTGGGATTCAAATAATTTAGTAACCAGTTCTCTGCTTTAATGACCAGCTGGGTAGATGTGGCTCAGTGATCATGTCACTGGGTGGGTGTGGCCAACTCAATGTCACTCACGTTGATGGGTGCTTCACCTTAGCTGTTACAATGTAATAAGGGTTAACCAGAGAGGCGGTTTCTGTAAGCAGGGCAATAAAGATTAGGCTAGAAACAACACCAGAATGTTTCCTTTCTGCCTTCCTTACAGGATTAACCCTGTAAAGTGGGGAAAAAACACAAAATGAGATTTCTTCCAACAACCGGTTCTCCCAACTGCTTAGAAAGTTAACAACCGGTTCTCCCAAATAGGTGCGAACTGGCTGAATCCCACCACTGCTTTGAATGGAAAAAAACACAATCTCAAAATAGCTGAGGACATCCAATAGGATAAATAGTAGTCCAAGGTAAGCATACCTGGAACTACACCCAAAGATATTTACAATTATGCTTCTGCTACTTGTTAATTTGCCATGTAGGCATGCTATCAATGTGTTGTGCAAATATTAACACTTGATAATTTATTGCAAATTGTTTTTTTAGACTAAAGGCTTCAATGCCCTTCTCATTTCCACTTTGGAGACAGACAAAATTACTTCATCCTCTGCAAATAAGAAAGCTGGAATTGCACAATCTGCTAACATTGGAGAGTGGTGAGCAGACAACATGGGAGCCTTAATCATTGAATTAATACATAGATTGAGAAATACAGGGATTAGAGTGCACCCTGGCCCTGCTTTTTTGGGAGGGAACAGCTCAGGGGTGGGTTCCGACAGGCACTATTGCCAGTTCTCTATGTGCACGTTGTGCATGCACATTTGATGTGCATGAATGTGCAATCCAATTAAAATTATTCTGTGCATGCACAGACCTGAAAAATAAGATGCCGGCGCCTATGGCGCTGCCTGGAGAACCAGTTGGGGTTCTGCCGGTTCCAGCGCCCAAGCTGCCAAATCACTACCGGTTTGGCCAAACCAGTCCAAACTGGTAGGAACCCACCACTGGAACAGCTCCGGAAAGATGTTCCCAAGGCTGGTGACAAGGTATTGGTAGAAAGATAAGAAGGAATAATCTTTTATCCATTGACGACTGCTGTAGTTTTCCCCATAGTCTCTCTTTTGGAATCAAAGACTGTTCTGAACTCCACAAAAGTTACCAAAAAAAGGTGCTTTTGGCACTTTTTGTATTGTTTTTTGTATTGTATAGCTAAATGGTGATCTAAGTTTGAACTCTCTCTTCTAAATCCTGCCTGCTCCTCAGAAAGGATTTTTTTTTACTTTGTACCCAATCTAATAGCATTAAGTAAATGTATTTTGCATATAGCTTGTTTATTGTGCTAAGCAAGCTACTAGATCTGTAACTGGCAGGATCAAACGTATTCCTTTATTCTTATGGAAAAGGGTGACTATTCTGGCCCCACTCCATCCATTAATGAACGCAGGCACTGGTTTAGCTGTTTGCCACTCTTTATTCACAGCAATTATAATCCTGTTGGCTGAAAGCCCAGATACAACTCACTGGCAAGACATTGGCAACAACCCAGACTCCAACAGACACGGGAACACAAGGCAGACCAGACAAGGAGTTCTCCAGATTATTACAAACGGTTGTGTCCTGCAAAAGGACTCCTCCCAAAGTCTCTTCTTATATACTCTCTTGGGAGGGGCCAAGCCACAACCACCTGGGCTTGATTATCTCTTATGAGACTGTCTCCGTTTCTCTGCCCTCCGTTGCCTGGCGTCAGGGACAAACTCCCTTTTATCTTCCCCACTGCTCCATGTCTCAGGTGCCTCCTGGTGGCCAACCAGCCTCTCTGGTCCGTACTCCGAGTCTGAACCCTGCCCAGGGTCCTCCACATCTTCCATAGCAGACTCATAGGGGTCCTCACTATCGGAGTCCATCAGCAGCTCCAATGGCTCTTACTGGGCCACAACAGGTGACTATGGCCTCATTATATTTGGATAAAAAATGTGCTGCCCTGTTAATATAAATAAATAAACAGCCAACGTTGGACCCCCCACAAATCTTTTCCTTTTATAATTTTGGAGGGGTGAAATACGTGGCTTAAGGTGAAATAAAAGAGCTCGGGCCATGCTGGTTCCAACACAGTCCAAGATCTATAAATCTATTACATTTGTATTGATTTAAGATGCTTTCCCCCCAGATGATGAAGCTCACACAACTGTATCCTTTGTCCAGATAATCCGGAAATAGCGATCAAATCAGCTCCTGTATGAGTCTTCCACATGAAAAGAAAGAAGGAAGAAAGGACCATGTGATATCCAAAATAATGATCTCAGTAAGACTCAGAAGGACAAAGGTTTAAGACAGGGGTGTCAAGCTCAATTTCATTGAGGGCCGCATCAGGGTTGTGTTTGACCTCGGGGGGCTGGGGTGGGTGTGGCCAGGGTGGGTGTGGTCAGCTCGACGTCACTCATATCGGGGCACCTGTGGTGGCCGGAGCACTCTGCCAGCGAAAATGGGCTCCTGAGCTCCGTTTTTGGCTGTGATGGCCTCCTGCAACCCTCTGCCAATGAAAATGGAGCTTGGAAGGGCAGCACACGGCCATCCCAAGCTCTGTTTTTGCTGGCAGAGACACCGTGGACCGGTCCTTTGCTGTTTCCAGGGTGGCCCTGCAGATCAGATCTAAGCAACCCGCAGGCGGGATCTGGCCCCTGGACCTTGAGTTTGACACCCCTGGTCTAAGACCTATAATAACTCAGCACTTTAAGGATTTGTTTCAAATGAATATAATATTTATTTGTGTGGGTGAGCTTATATTTAAACACAATTTGAGAAAATTTTGCATTTAATTATGAATCCACATAACTTAAGAGTGATTCAATTTTATATTTTTTTCAATAACTATTAATATTATTTTTAATAGTTTCATATTAGATTCATAGTCATAATAATCAAGTGAAAATTCATATTACACTTCGCTGCTTCCCTTGGAAATCTCCTTTTGTTTTGTTTCTACAACAATATTGGGAGGTAGGTTATACTCTGAATTAGGATTGATACCAAATCACCCAGTAAGTTTCATGGCTAAGAATGGATCTCTCCATTCCTTTTCCAACATTGTGACCACCATACAACACCGTCTCTCTATATAAAATGATGAATTTGTCACCTAATATCAGCATAATCCCACTTCATTTATAAATGTTATTAATTTTCTTCATGTTTTTCTTTGCCAGCCAGTGAGACTGCAATCTATCCTTTTGAGAATGCAATTTATAACAGTATGAACAGAAACCCAAGGGGTCTTGTGGCACCCTAAAGACTAAAAATAAATGTGTTTTTAATAAATGTGTGGTTTTTTAAAAAATTTTTAAGGCTCTATGAATTTTTTTGGGTTTTTTCCTGCAAAAGACTAATGTAACTGTTCCTCTGGAGGCAATATTAAATCAATTTTAAATTTAACAGTAAATCAGAACAAATTATAAATAAGGAATGCAAGCAATATCTATAATAAGCTTTTTTAAAGTGAAAAGATAAGTGAATTAATCTCAATGTTACTGTACTGTACGTTTTTATAATATATGCTAAAATTCTTCAATTGCACCATCTTTCAGTAGCAACCTAATAAGAGGGGAACTAAAATTAGAAGCAACTAAAAATAAGAAGAGGAAGCAATATATTCACACCTTATTATTTATAAAAATAATAAAGTTGGGATAAAAATACATTTTTAAGCCTTCAATAAAAGAAAACGTAAGGAGATTTAGTTGTAATGTACGGCAGATTACTTTGAACATGACCTTTAACCTAGGAAACAAAATAACCAGAGTAATCATAGAAATGACTGAATATTAAAAATGAATGCTAATTGCAACAAAAATATCATTGAGCTATCATTGATGAGAAAACAAATGAAGTTTTAATAGTAGAATGTCAACTTCTTTCTAAATAAGGCAATCAGCTTTATAAAAGTCTTTTTCATTATCTTTGAATGTCACCATTCTGTTTGCTGATATTTGTAAAAGAGTATAAACTGAGCTTAATTTTCTTCATAGTACAATATTAGAAGTGAGCAAGCTGACCAAATGTTTTATCAAACAGATAGCTTGACATTTTATATTGATTGATTACAAACAAAACAAGTTTTTACATTACGTAGGTCTTTGCGACCTAACCTTATTCTTGTTCATTTTCCAATGAATTTGGACAGTGTTCAGAAAAATCTGCTGCCACAAATACATGCACTGAGTTCCATCTTGAATCAGGTAGTGGTCAAAAGCTTAGAACAAGTTATTCAATAGATTATTCACTAAGAAGAACGAAAAATATTAAAAATATTGTAGGAAGTTAGCACCCACCCCTCTCCTAGAAGAATGAAATATCCTAGGAAATATTGAAAAGGCAGAATATTATATTTCCCTGGATAAGAAATGGGGAAACATGTTTTAGGCAGGAAACAGACTCACACTTAATAGCCCCCACCTTTCTCAATGGGCCATTAAAATGCCTGAGCCAGTTTACTCTACTTAACAAAGATATCCTCCCTTCAGCTCCAGGGTGATGGGATTAAGGCATGATAGTATTAGCCCTTTACCCATTTCACTACAGGGCACCTGGGAAGAAGCAATGCTCAACTAAACTTGGACTCAAAACACAGCCTAGAGAGTTGCCCCTGCATGGCCCCATGGGAGTTTGACAACCAATCAGAATACACTTCTTACACAGGAAAAGGAAACAGAGAGGTGGGGCCAAACAGAGAGTATAAAAAGCCCAGGAACTCTCAGCAAGCTCTTCTCCTTCTTTTTCTTCTTCATCCAACGTCTTGAAGCATGTGATCACCTTTTTGCCCAGGACATCAAACCATGTGGTCCTGTCCACCATTAAAATCATCTCTCCAAGCAGCCTCCATGTTTCCAGTGTCTTTTTCCCCACTTGGAACTGAACCCAGATGGACATTTCTTCCAACAATATAAAAAATAAAGTGTATTGGATGTATGCTAATTTTGGAGGAAAAAAGCTATGTAGTCTTAGCAATGCTTTGCACAAATATGGAGTTGTGGGTGGTTGTTGGCTACAATAAGCAGATTGTGAAGAAAATGCACCATATAAGACTGGAATGGGAGAAACAGCTGCTCACATGGAGGCAACCTTGCTGTTTGGTACTGTTACAGGCTGGCCCTGAGGTCTGGTCATTGCAGCTTTGGTGGTCCCTCATAATCACAGATGTGAGAAAGAGTAGACCAGGGATATACTACAGAGATCTGGCTGGCTGGATGACTGGTGGTGGCATTTACAAATGTGCTCACCTGGGGCTTGGGTGTGGTATCAGGTGGGATTTTGGACAGTGGAGGGAGTATAGCTAGTGATGCTCCTGGTGGCTTCCAAAGATATTTCTTTGCAGAAAACCAGATAGAAGATCCTGTTTGAGAAACTAGGCTGTAGGGATCACATGAGATTGCTGTGTGTATGATAGCCTCCCAGCCACATTGCGACTTCTGTATCTGCTTGACTCAATGGCTTATGGTCCATGTGTAGCTTTGCCTGGAGACATTTATTTATTTACCTAGATACTCTTTACTGTCTAAATTGCCCGGAAGGTGTTTTTTCAAGAGGCAACTGGACTTTCTGGTTTTTCTCTAAAGACGTTTCGTTTCTCATCCAAGAAGCTTCTTCAGCTCTGACTGGATGGTGGGGAATGGAAGGATTTACAATATACTCCTTGCAGGCAGCTGGCCATTTGCATTCTTTTAGTGAGTCATGAAAATCCTTTGGGAAAACCATGACAGGGATGACAGAGAATCTCCATGGCCATTTTTACTGTCCAGATTGTTAAAATCAAAATCAACTCCCATCAGCTGCCATGTTATTGGCTGTGAATGGAAATGATTTGACGTGAATGTTAAACAGATTGAGCGATGAAGTGAGGGGTTCTATCGATTAATGTATCAAAGATTAATTAATTGTATTTGACAGGGAAAATGGACAGTAGCAAGTTAAAGATGAATGGCAAAAAGCTGGAGCGAGCAGATGAAAGTAAATGAATGTTTACGGAAGATGGAAAAATATTTGGTCAAATCTTAAAAGATGTAAATACTGATACAACAAAGGGTGGATAACATGGGAATTGAACATATATCGAAAGAAGCAAAAATGGTAACGTAAAAGAGAATGTCCCCCACACCCCCAGTTCTATGGAAATGAGAGTTAGTTTGTCAAGAAATGCCTAAAGTGCAGTGTACAAGTAGTCCTCAACTTACAATAGTTCATTTAGTGACCATTCAAAGTTACAACAGCACTGAAAAAAATGACTTATGACTGCTTTTCAGTTACAACCATTGCAGCATCTCCATGGTCACATGATCAAAACTAATATCTTTGGCAATTGGTTCATATTTATGACAGTTGCAGTGTCCTATGGTCACGTGATCACCTTTTGGGACCTTCTGACATTGCAAAGTAAGTGGGGAAGCCAGATTCACTTAACAACCATGTTGCTACTGTAAATTAAGAAATGCAATGTTTCACTTATGGCAAGAAAAGCCATGAAATGGGGCCAAACTCACTTAGCAACATACATTTGGGGCTCAATTATGCTTGTAACCTGAGGACTACCTCTTTATGAGAAATACTAAGGCAATGTGTATGGTAATCCAAGGAGAAGTAAGAATGACTGTCTGATGAATGAATGTGGGTTGACGTCAAAGATGAGGGACCAATGTGAAAATATGTTGAGAGGAGATTTTGACTATGTAAACAACATGAAGAAAGAACAGATCTTTAAATTGTTAGGCTTTACCCAGATTAAAAGAGTTGCAAGCAGAAATTCAAGGCCGTAGCTCTGATAAATATAGATACTAGAAAGGCCTCCAACAATAACAACAGCATTGCAATTTGCAGGCGGTAGCCTTTTGGTTATGATGGATATAATCATTAAATCTTTTCTGCCTCTTCATAGATAGGGTTCAGGCTTAACACCAAAGGCAACCGAAATGTAATAATGGAAGAAATGGAGTAGAACTAGTGTGGCAGGAAAGAGGTTTCAGGAATCCCTGAAGAATGAACATCTTGTGGTCTAAAATAAAGATAAAACAAGCACCAAGTTCACTGTGTTTTGTTTGTGCTGAAGTGCCACTTAAACACATCTGGTACTGTAATGAGAAACTATTAAAGTGAACAGCCGTGGTTAATGAAGTTGAGGCGATTAAAGAAATGGAAAGTGCCTCTTACATTCATGGCAAATACAAACTACTGAAAACACTGCTTTTTTTCTCCTTTCATGACAGAGGCCACAATGGGTTACAAAAAAAAAAGCAATTAAATGATAGAATGTCCTTTAAAACTACAAGTTTCATTTTTGTTATGTTATGTGAACCCAGCTTGCTTGGTTAACAAATACGTGTATGTATATACAGAGTCCTTTTATAAGCAAGGTTGGTTGTTGAGTTGTGCCTAATGTTATTATCTCCCCCCCCCCCACATTGGTAGGGTAAGTGCGTAACTGCAGTTGTAAGTGAATGCTCTGATGCTCATAGGTGTGAAGACAAGTAAGTCACAGCACTTTTTTTCAGTGCTGCTGTAACTTTGAATAGTTGCTAAACAAATGATTGTTAAATTAGACCAGGGTTCCGATATCTCAGGGGTTGCCACAAAGAAGAGGGAATCATTCTCCAAAGCACCTGAGGGCAGGAAAAGAAGCAGTGTATGGAAACTAATAAAGGAGAGAAGCAACTTAGAACTTAGGGAAAATTTTTCTGACAGCGAAAACAATTAATCAGTGCAACAACTTGCCTCCAGAAGTTGTGAATGCTCCAATACTGAAAGCTTTTAAGAAGATATTGGATAACCATTTGTCTGAAATAGTATAGGATTTCCTGCCTGAGCAGGGGTTTGGATTAGAAGACCTGCAAGGTTGTTATTCTAATTCTGTGTCTGTGTGTGTGTGTGGACACAGACACAATACACACACGTTTTATATGAGACCCATCACAGTATCCAAAGTGACTATATCTTTTCATGTGTATTGCGGCACATGTAAAAAAGGGGTGGGGCCTTCAAAATTTATTTATTTATTTATTTATTCATTCATTCATTTATTATTTTTATTTTTTAAATTTGTTTACTTATTTATGTATTTATTTGTTAAGGGAAGCATTTGTTAAGTGAGTTTTGAACCTTTTGTGACCTTTTTTTGCCACAGTTGTTAAGTGAAACACTGCTGTTAAGTTAGTATACAAATGTTAAGTAAATCTGGCTTCTCCATTGACTTTGCTTGTCAGAAGGTTGCAAAAAGTGATCACATGACCCTTGGACGTTGCAACCATCATAAATCTAAGTCACTTGGCAAGTGTCTGAATTTTGATTATATCACCATGGGGGTGCTGCAATGGTCATAAGTGTGAAAAACAGTCATATGTCCCATTACAACTTTGAATGGTCACTAAATGAACTGTTGTAAGTTGGGGACTATCGGTATACTGCTAGAATGTTTTATTAGAATTGATAAAGTTTAATTCTGTAAAATATGTGATAACTCCTATTATTGGCAAGCAATTTGTATATTTCAGTGAAGAATATTAGTAATTTCAGATCCACTTGTAAAGTATGTTGGGCCTCCTCCAGGTGTCATCGACTGGACAATGCCGGCTGGCGGCCCCCCAGGGGAGGGCCTCTGTAGCTGCGCTGGCCTTATGGAACGAGCTACCCGCAGAGATCCAGACCCTTACCACTCTCCCGGCCTTCCGTAAAGCGACCAAGACCTGGCTGTTCCGGCAGGCCTGGGGCTGTTGATTAAAATCCAGCCCCCATGATTGAATGGATGATTTTATTTTAAATAATTGTACTTTTAATATTCCATGTTTTTGTTTTTGTTGTGAGCCGCCCGGAGTCCCTAGTGAGTGGGCGGCATTCAAATCTTATTAAAGTTGCAAAGTTGCAAAGTATATTAGGGATGGGAAGTACAAAATTATGATGAGGAGGTAAATATTTATTTCGTTAAATGTGTGTTAAATGCAATAAATATGTTTCTGTGCAATAAACATATTTCTTTACTTTCTTTTTGGCATGTAAGCAATAGTTTGCGAATACAGCATCAAAGACTTAAAGTCTTACCTTGTGAAAATGGGTAACTCCAAAGCTGCTATTTAGATAGAAAATAAAGCCTCCACTGTCTTCTGTTGCAATAATGTTAATGCCTTTCTTTCTCTTGGAAGGTTTTTCTTCTACCATTCCTCATGACCCTCTATAAAATACTTAAAATTTATACACAGTTATCTCTCTGCAAATGATACACATGAAACACATTTAAGGCCTCTAAAAGTCAGTTGCATATAAGGCACAGTATGCCTTATATGCAACTCAGGCATTATGTCTATTAAATTGTATACTTTACATGAACTAAAGTCAATTATTGTGCAAAAAAAGTGTTTGATAATTATTTATGTTTCCTAAAGCAATAATTTGAATTGGCTAGTAAGGAAACTTTCTGCCACTGTAGGAAGGACAAAGGAGATGGTTTAAGAAACTTTTTAAAACTAAGAAATTGTACGTGCTTTACTCTTGGTTCAAAAATTTGTATTAGGAGAAATACAGCCAGGCTCATAAAATCTTGCTTATGCTCCACATACAGCAATACGTCCTGCAAAGTCAGGGCACCCTAAAAATAGATGAGTTAGAAATTCTGTCCTAGATGATGAAAGCGTTGTGGCATGTACTATGTGCCGACCTACTGCATTTTGCACCAGGGAGCAAAGGTCTGTCTATTTTACGTTAGACATTTCAAAATAATAGCAAGGTACAAAATTCAGCTGTAAGGACTGATATACAACACCAATGCCTTAAAATTGGCATTGTGTTGTAAATGTATTGGACAAATCATGGGGTAATCTTTCACTTTAGGCATTTTCTATTAGGAAGAAGTCACGTCACATTAGGTTTATATCAGCTTCTGCAAAGGATTTTTCAAAATAGATCACAAGAGTATTAAAAAATAAAATTAAAATTATCAATCTCAATTCAAAAAGAAAAAGGGAGGAAAGAAACAGAAACACGTTTGTAATAATTGGGCAGTTCTTTTGGGATAACACATTTCTAAATCTTGGGCTGGATTAGGGCCACATGATAAAGTAGAGGGAGTAATTCTTTTTCTTGATTATTTTGCTTAGGAAAATATTCTTCAAACTGTCTTGGAAGCTGCCATTACCATGAAATGACAAATTTCATACTGAGGAAGCCAGTGTAGCTTTCCCATGGTTCACTCTGAGTCCTACTGGAGGAAAAAGAATAAATCTTTTGCAATGCTCTCCTGGATAAATTGGTTTGCCTAGATATACCAGGTAAAGTATAGCATGCCAGAAATTAATCTGTAAAAAAAAGCCTCATGGCCAAATAGATGTAAACAAAATCTGTTCTGACTGGAATGAATGCTGCCACCATTCACTGAGACATGTAGCTAGTTTTGAACCATCTGTTTGAATATTAAGTGAAGCAACACCTTAAGGAAAAATTTATATATGTTCCTTTTTTTGTATACACTTGAACATTTGGTTGCTCTGACAAAGCAAATAATGAGATGTGTATAAATTCCCACAAGACGACGATGCCTTGTTACTTCCATTCAGGAGGTATTCCTGAATAAGTAAAGCATCACATGTAAGCAACACTATGTCATGTCCTTGTACCATTCATAAAATCTATGTTTGTGCAAGCCCAGCCTCTAATGCAGGAGTCACCAACCTTTCAGACCTCAGCAACCACTAAATTCATAATTTTCAATCCCGCGGACCACTACTATGAATTTTTTAAAAGGAAAAATAGTATTTTGTTGTTAGTGGCGAAGTC
Organism: Thamnophis sirtalis; assembly: GCF_051295495.1. NCBI lineage: Eukaryota > Metazoa > Chordata > Lepidosauria > Squamata > Natricidae > Thamnophis > Thamnophis sirtalis. The sequence goes on along the minus strand of NW_028261383.1, from coordinate 72,452,157 downwards.
GTGTCCGACCCATTGTGATCCCATGAACAACATTCCTCCAGGCCCTTTTGCCTTTTGGTTCTGTCCATGGGGTTTTCATGGCAAAGATGCTGGAGTGGGCCACCATTTCCTTCTTCAGTGGATCATGTTTTATGGGAGCTCTCTGCCATGGCCTGTCCGTCTCATAGTTTCATTGAGCTATGCAAGCCCCTTCGCCACGACAAGGCAGTAATCCATGAAGGCGAAATAGTATTTAGTGCAGCATAAAAAAGGCAAATAATTTTTCTGCAGGCTACCGAAGTTTTCTCGCAGACCCCTGGTTTGTGACCACTGCTCTAAGGTCTCTAGCATTCCTATTTTCTGGGTCATCATCACAAACAGTATAGAAGCTCACTAAATGCAGGAACCCCTTCATATACCTTTTATAGCTGTGAATATGTTTGATGGGAACCATGCCTCAGTGGTCGTTCTCAGCAGGACCTTCCCCAGTGGAGTTGAGCTGATGTTTGATAGCAACCCCTGGGAAGTTGAAATTGAATGTCATTCCTCTAAAGTCAGAAATAAGTGTCTTGGATAGCCTGTACAGCTGAAAACCAAGGTTTCTTGGGCACCATAGAATTTCTAGAATACACTATGGTATTATCAGATTACTGTGATCAAAGGCATCCTGTGGGAAACTTTAATAATTGTTGGAATGAAGGCAAAGTATACTGTGATTGTTCATCTTAGTCATGGAGAAACACGTCACCTAGAGGAACTTAAACAATGGTTTGCTTTGCTGCATAAAGGTGGCACTGTGCGTTAGCTGCTATATGGAACAGTCTGCTGTGAGCGTCCCTCAGCTGCTGAGAAATGAAGTATTTACTTGTAAGATAATGATATGCTGATACAAAAATACAATTCCAGGTATATTGTGGGAACCCATAAATATATTGCTACAAAACAAATGCTCCAAGCACTGTTCATGTTCCAAATTGTAGTGGTTGAAAGACCCAGGGTATTGGATCGAATTATATCATGTATTGTATATAATGGACCAATAGTACTGCAAGAGAGACTGAAAAGCTCTCAGAACATTGGAAAGCAGAAGGAGTTCCAAACTGTTGATATGGAATGATCTCTCAACAAATGCCCATTATTACATTAATTAATATCCCTTTATTATTATTTTTTAAATAACAAGGTGATGAACAAACCCAACACAACTTCCTCCTATTTCCCCCCACAACAACAAACCTGTGAGGTGAGTTGGGCTGAGAGAGAGTGACTGGCCCAAAGTCAACCACGTCTTTCATGACTAAGGCAGGACTAGATCTCCTGATCTCCTGATTTCTAGCCTGGTCTCTTAACTACTAGACCAAACTGCCTTGAATAGTATGTTATTCTACAGTAATGACTACATACTAGCAACTTGCAACTGAAAAGCTGACATTTGACACCATGGTCAAGAATTTAAAGGCCATGTGATGACAATGCAGTCTCCTTGCCATCCTTGAATCTAGATGGACATCAATGCACAGTAAGATGATTTTAGAGGTTATTCCACCCTTCTGAACAAGTTTTCAGGAGTTGAACATGGTGGAAGGAGAAAAGGATTGCAGTGGGGGGCAGTAATAGACAGTTGTTCATGTAGATCAGGGGTGTCAAACTGGTGGCCTGCAGGCTGCATAAATCATGCATAGGCCACACCCACCAAAGCTCCATGAAGGGGAAAATGTCACGAAATGTCATGTGACAGAAACATGACGCCATGAGTTTCACACCAGTGGTGTAGAGCATAGTGAGGATATAAAGCAGATAAAGATGTGCAATGATTACTGACATACATTTAATACACTTTCAGGCGAGTGGAAAGGCACAAAGTATCTGCTCATTGTAGGTATCACTTGTGCTATGATCAAACTGCTATGTGAAAAGAGACATCTTGAGGTTCTTCTCAGGGAAAATCAAACTCTCAGTGGAATAAGTGCAAGAGTGTCTATCTTGAACTTCTACCTTCAATCGTATTTGTTGAGCTCACAACCTACCGGTTATCTGCTTCATCACACTATTGGTCTATGGGATAGCAAAATATCAGAAATAAAAGATTTTCTCTTGGGAGCCACTTCATTGAAGACTAAGACTATGAATTTTTCCAATTGCGGGGGATAAATAATATTCTCTCTTTATATACTTGATGCCAAAGTACATATTAGGGAAAACATATAAATGAAAATTGTATGGTGACCCTAGAAAAGAATGAGATAACTAAACCTAGACCGTTGTCATTTCTGTGATGGATAGGAAGTCCATCTATGGATAAAATAAAGGACATTTTTTAATGTTATAAGATGCTAGTATTAGTAGAAAGAATGTGCTTGGTATTTCTTTAGAAGAACAGAAGATAGAGGCACTGAGTCAGCCTTTAATAAGGTAGCTGTTATCAGATCTTCCATTCCTGCAGTAAACGACATGCTGTAATTTACACTGCTTTTGTAAGTCTTGTTATCATTTCCAGAGGTATAACCTAACATAACATTGTATTCCTTTGACAAGGAGGCCAATAATCATTGTACTTGTGCATGCAAATAAAAGATACTTTCTTGCATCTGTATTCCAATGTTTTGGCTCCTTATAGTTAAGTTGCTTGAAAACTCAGGGATTTGTATAAAACATATGCCTTTTCCAAGCTTGATATAGTGGGTCCTCCTCTGATCCAAATCCAGGGTGCAATCCTCCTGGTTCACTCTGGTTTGACCGAACTGGTAGGGACAATTGTCCCTGGTTCTGTGAACCGGTAGTAAAAAAAAGCTCCTGATGATCACGCAGCTCAGTTGTGAGCCACGCAAGCTTCCCCCCTCCCACTTTATAAATCATTTTTTCCTGCTGGTTCAGACGAATAGGCAGGAAAAAAAATACATTAATAAGTGAAAAAAAAAAAGCTTCTGACGATCGCGTGGCTCACAGTTAAAAAGTGAAAAAAAGTTGGCCACGCCCACCCAGTCACATGACACCCCCCACCAAGCCACACCCACAGAACTGGTGGGCAAAAAAACAAGATTTTACCACTGCCCAAATCTTGCATATCATCTTAAAACAGACTCTATCATGATATGCCCATGGGTTTTGATTATAATAGCTGGGGATATATGATAGGATTTGTCAGTTCTTCAAGGTAGACCAGATAAGGAAAATAAAGTCATGTAGATGAATATTAATTTTATTGTAAAATTATAGTGCAGAATCTTGCACTATCTGAAGGTGGCTTTTTCCTTTCACTCTTTATCTTTGTGTGAATTAGGGAAGAGATTGCATGAGACAACAGTTCTGCTCTGGACTAATATTCATTTTATCTCATTGCTCATGGCTCTTACTTCTGTCTCTCAGGGCCATTTCCCCTGTCTTCTACAGGATTATAGCAAAGGAACTGACTTTTAGAGTCAAGTGAGAAACTGGTACAAAACGCCTATCCTGTGTCCATGCAGAATTATATCACGTGTAAAGTTTCTGGGCTAGTTATTAGTAAACTTCTGGATTAACTTAAAATTACTGGTCCCATGAGACATATGTCACAAATTGCTAACTCACGAAAAATTTAATGTAAAAGATCTATTGGAAATAATGTCAATTTTGCCATTAATTCTAAAGGAGATGACTAACGTTGCCATTCTGTTTCATATAAAATTTAAAAATGTGCAATTTGAGGAGAAGTAAAAGTACTCCTGTTTGTGTGTCAGTCAAATTTTACTCTTAGTCTAAACCAACTTTGTTCAACATGGTGTGTTGGATTGCGTTACTAGACATGATAGCTTACAGAATTTCCAATTAATATGGCCACAGTTGTTTGAAAGTTCTGGATTGTGTAATCCAATATATCCTGATGGATTAAGTTAAAGAAATATGTTGCAGATGAACAGGGAATGGCCATGCTTAGTAGGATTAGTGATATGGTAAAGGCATTAAGAAGGCTCATTTAGTATAGTGGTTAAAGCACCAGGCTGGAAAGTCAAAGGATCTGACTTACAATCTTTTTTAATTTTTTTAATTAAATTTATATGACACTGTCTCGCAGTTTGAGGTGACTCTGAGGGGTTGTGTTAGGCACAAAGCCACCTGGGTGACTTTGGGTCAGTCTCTCTCAGTCCTAGGCAGGCAAACTGCTTCTGAAAAAAAATGTTGTCAAGAAAACTTCATGGACTTTCCAGGTACTCAGAATCAAGTCTAATTTGAAGGCACATAAAAAAGGCACCCTACTTAAATAATTGATGACATAGAAAGTTAAATATGTTTGAAAAGAGACCCATACTACTTTTTTATTTAAAATTATTTCAACTTCTTTATTAATTTAGCAATTTTCTGGCAGCCTGCTTTTGTTCAGGTCTCAGGTTTCACTCAGCTCTTGAGAAATAATAACAATAAAGACAAAGGGAACATATAAAAATTCCTTCTCACACAAGATTTCACAAGCTTTATTAATTAATTAATGGTTTAAAACCATTGAAATGATTTCTCTTTTTCAAATTTCCTAATTACAGTGAGGGGTCTTTCAGATAATTGGAGCGCTATTAACTTTATTCTAAGAGGAAGTGATAAAAGCGATCAATTATCAAGTTAAATCTACCTTGAGTTTGTAGATGAGTGACTATTTGATTTCCAGTTAATTAAAAAAAATGTATGTGCAGAGATCTTGTACAGGTAATCCTTGACTTACAACCCTTACTGAGCCCAGAATTAGAGTTATAAATTCTGCCAGTTGTTAAGTGAGTCACATGACCATGCCCAGTTTTATGACTCTTTTTGTGGCAGTCAAGTGAAAGGTGTGGTTGTTAAACCAATGCCATGGATATTAAGTGAATGCCGCAGTGAATGAACCCATTGTACCCAACAGGCATTGTTTTTGTTTGAAACCAGAAGTAAACGCAAGTTTTGGTGGGAGGGGGGGATATAAATTATGGTCATGTAAATGCGGGATATTGCAAACAGCCATAAGTACAGGCTGATGGCTAAGGGCCGAAAATTGATTACACTATATGATTATCGGGGGGGGGGGAGGGTCTGTCAGAACTTTGAGACTGAGTCATATGTACAGGTAGTCCTTGACTTGTGACAACAATTGAACCAGTGGTGGGATTCAGCCAGTTCACACCTATTCGGGAGAACCGGTTGTTAACTTTCTAAGCAGTTCGGAGAACCGGTTGTTGGAAGAAATCTCATTTTGTTTTTTTCCACTTTACAGGGCTAATCCTGTAAAGAAGGCAGGAACGAAACATTTTGGTGTTGCT